>NC_089786.1:39427399-39474899 GCF_040412425.1 Macrobrachium rosenbergii | reverse complement strand
ATTTCTTGATGGAAGATATTCCAATCGTACGTTTAGGTAAAAACCTGGTGAGGTATAAAGAATTAACTAAAAAATAAACTATAAATATTAACACATATGTTTCCCTAAACTGTGGTATTGAAATAATCGTGATGTCTAGAAACTAATTTGTCTAACAAGGGAAGTTTATTTTCACTTCCATACTCAATCGTAAATATTATGTTTTGATGCATTCCATTGCCATATTCAATTTATCAATCTGATGTTGACACCGTCCTCTTCGACGGTTTTTTCCATAATACCTTACGTAAATAAATAAATGGAGAATTCGAATGTTTTACATAGAATATTGAAGGAATCGTTACTTGACATATAATTAAACGAATGTAATTTGAGGTTATTTAAGACTGAAGTCTTGAAATATGCAGTTTAACTTATTTTATACGAATGACTCGGTAAGGCTGAATTCTTAATTAAGATAGTAATGGTCTCTACAAGAAACGTAAATAATTAATCCTTATATCACGGACCTCGATATTAAATATGCATACACAGATGCATGAGGACAATTTGCTTCCTTAAGAACCTTGAATCGGAATAGGACACTTAGGCATGAAGAGCTCTTTTCACGTTAAGAATCAACTTAATGTATATGGAGGCGGCAGGAGGTTATACAATCCTGCTGGTCTTGACATGCATTACTAGGGTTAGGCTTGGAGTTGACGCTTTCTTCTTGTGAAAAAAAAAAAATCAGAAAGCATTAACATGTGTTGCTCACTAACGTCAGCGCAGCTCATTCATGGTGATAAAAATCATTTCAAGAAAGCATAAAATCAATAAAATCTTGTCTGATAATCTAAAATTCACTTCATATATGTATGTCTAGTTAAATTTTAAGAGGTATTTCATGAGACAAAGCAAAGCTGATGTGATGTGACATGATTCAAGCGGTGAGATAAAACTTTTCATATCTTTTAGAGCAGGGTTCTAATTGTAATTTGTTTTAATCATTTCGCAAACAAGGGTCAATGGGACGGAGAGAAACCCAGGCACCGAAGAAAGCTAGAAAAATGAAAAGGAGGGAAGAGGAATGGGCTTATGTCCGAAGGAGACAGACATCTGCCAATCAAACTAAAGAAAATAGAAAAAGAATCCCAAAGCCTGACAGTTTCGTGAAAAAAAAAACTATAACTGAATTGAGTAATCACAGGACTCATCATTTTGGCTAATTTATTTCCCATTTATTATTAGTATAGTTAATTTATAGGCTTGTGGTGGCAATCTGTGAAAAGGGTGTTGGGGAGAATAAAAAAAAATAATAATGCTTAGTGAATATCATGAAAAAAAAATTGCATGTATTGAGGCTTGCAAGGTACTGACCAAATATAACGATGCAGATTGACAGTAAATAGAAGGAAAATATAAACAATATAAAAAAAGTAAATTAATATATGCAAAAGAACAGGACATATCCAGGTATAGAAAAAATAGAAGCAATAAACAAATGAGAACGATATAGGTGAAACAAAATGATAGGGATTGAGAAGCAGGAACTAGAGTTCACAAGCACAAGTGAAACTGCTGATTAGGGATTGCGATGATTAAGAATAAACAAAGATTAAGGAAAAAGTGGCGAAAGCAGGGTTTATCGAGTACCTTTATTGTCATCTTTTCTCATGACAGAGTCAGAGAGAGAGAGAGAGAGAGAGAAGGTGGGAAGAAAATCCTGATAATAAAAAAAAAATTTCTTGGCCAATGTTGCAAATACAGAGACAGAGATATTGGATTCCATTTCGGAAAGCTGTTTTTATGTATCGGAAACAAATTACTTACTTTTCGAAAACAAACAAACGGTTTTCATCTCCATTTGTAAACGAATGACGACTTATCATTTTTTGTTGGCAGCACAAATTCTAAAGGATTTTCACAACCCACATCTATTCTTCATTTCTAAGTAAGTACACAAACTCGTTCACAAATACACACACACACATACATATATACACACATATATATATATATATATATATATATATATATATATATATATATATATATATATATATATATATATATATGTGTATATTGTTCCTATCATATATAATATTACTGTCTATCAAAGCTATATGAGGTCCTATACTCACACCAGTAACGGGATAACCGTTAATAAAGAGAACCCAGCAGTAGTAACAGCAAAAACATTGGCAAAATCTTACTGGCCAGGTGCTGGAGAAAAATTTCAGGGCCACGAAGAGCAATCTCATCCAATCTCTTCGGCATTCTCTGTGCTCTCGGTTTACGAGGTCATCAGCTTGATGATTTTTCGTCCTTTGCTTAATGAGCAAACGTTTCTTTCAGTATTTGAAATGCTGAAGTAAAGCATATTATAATCAGTACTATCATTTTTAATAATAATAATAATAATAATAATAATAATAATAATAATAATAATAATAATAATAATAATATGTCCTGATAAAATGGACGGCTACATCGCGCGGATTTATATTGTATTGAGTCTTCTCAATTTTTTTGATGACTTGCTTTTCTTCTATGCTAATATTGGTCAACAACTGGCCAATGTTCATATTTTGGCAAAGACAAGTGAGTAAACAGCGTTTATACAGCAGTTTTATTCTCTATAAAAGTGAATGATAATGAAAAAAGGTGGTAAATGCATAGAAATGCCTACAGATCCTTTCGAAGTATCTTCTTTCGTTCAATTTTACCAGCAGATTGATTCTGGATACTTCGGAGTTTGTTTTTGAAGCTTCTCTTGTCGTACATCGCGAAGTTTCTACCAGCCCGTTGGTCATCCGCTGGGCGGGTGAGACGAATCTGGAGACAGGAGTTTTGTTGTTGTTGTTGAAGATTAAGCCAGCACAATGCCGGCACGGGCTCTTGCTCTCAGAGCAGTCCGTAACAGTAGATGTGTTCTGTAAAGAGATTAAAGTGGTGGTAATAAAAGGAAGGAAGAAAAGGACATGCAGGTATAAACTGCTGTATACACGCTGTCCACATACTTCTCTTTGCCAAAGCAGGAACATTGGCCAGTTGTTGACCAATATTAGCATGCAAGAAAAATTGAGAAGACTCAATATAAGATTAATCCACACGATGCAGTCATTTTTTTTTACATCATATGCATAAAAAATGGTCAACATCTTTCCAATAATAATAGTAACAATAATATTATTATTATTAGTTCTATAGCTTTGGGTTTAATTTGTAGGTGCATGGTAATGACCTCTCCTTACATGTGGAGGTCTGCCTGTCTGTCTGTCTCTCCCCTGAGAATTTAGCTTCGTTGTTCTTATCTCGCATGCAGCTGCAACATTGCTCCATTTTCCCTGTTCTGCTATCACAAGAAAGTTTTTGTCCTATATAGAAGCTCTTCTTTCTCTCCTTTGCTCACTTTGTAAATATATAAACGATGTCTTTCTCTCTCTTTCTTTCTCTCCTCTCACACACACACACACACACACACACACACACACATATATATATATATATATATATATATATATATATATATATATATATATATATATATATATATATATATATATATATATATATATATATATTATGGGTGCGTGTGTGTGTGTGTATATATGGGTGTGTGTGTAATCCTTTATTTAAACACTTCCCAACCAACAGCCGGAATTTAAAATGATTATACAAGTGTTTACTGTAAACTATTTATATTGCTTGTGTTGTCTGTAGATGTTTGTTAGAGTGAAAATATCATATTCGTTTAATTCGCAAAATTGATATTAGGTCGAAGTTGTCACACGCTGACATGACGTTAATGGTGTGGTATTTGCGCGTGTCAAAGCACGCTGTTGATATCCAGTGGTTTTGTTGCTTTGAACTGTGCCATTATTTTTTTTTTTTTAAATATAGGAAGCAATGATTAAAATTTTGTTTTAATAGGTATGAGTGACAACTAATCCCTAAAGTGGCATTTTTTTTATTTTCTGACTTCTATTTCTCCATGTTTATCCAATGAATGTAAATACCCACTGCAGTCAAATGACCATAAGCTACTTAAATCGTTGCCCAGGTCAAGAGATGCACTCTAATCCGTTATCTCTCTTGACTGAGTGAAACTCACTATCGCTTGCTCACTTCATTCGAGAAATGGCGCACCATTTCTTAGTGCATTTAATTTGTGCTAAACTCCAACCGATAACATGCTTTGATTATATATGTAGTTTACGGTTTCCTTCATCTCTGGGTTCAGGGTCGAATTCTATTTTGCCTTTGCTGTGTGACGTCCGTTGGCGCCAGCGAATTGACGAATATGACCGAGTTCACGTGGACTGCTCTCCAAGTTAACATCAAGGGTAGGTTCGATGGACTCAGGCCGATACAAGTGAGCGCATATAGACATCGTGCAGTCACCATTAATATTTAATCTTCCAACCGCATATACTGGTGGTTTAAACAGAATTGCAGAATTGGGTATCGAAGGTTATCAAAGGAGGAGAAATTACCCTTCCATTCGCAAATCAGAGGTGAAGATATGCACAGGTTTCCATTGGGATTTGGCCACTAGCATTTGTAGTTCTTTATCCACAATTCTGACAAAGACATTGTTTGTGTACCTATATATATATATATATATATATATATATATATATATATATATATATATATGTGTGGATGACAAATTTGCAACGTTCCAAAATATACAGTTGTTCAAACTTTACCTTCCATTTACATGTTAGCAAATCGAATGCCAAGGAGAGAACTTCCGGTCACATTTTTCAAACACGGACAACCAATTACTTTTTCCAAACCAAGTCCGAAAAAGGAACAGGATAAAGAAATTTAAGGATGGTGATTTTTTGACACAGGAAGTGACAGCTTTGCCCGTCGGGTTCCATCATTGTTGTAAGCAAAAGACTATTTCAGTGGCGAAGCTTCGCACACATCTTCAGGAATCAGAAATTTCTTATAATGGAGGGATCACAATATTAACAAATAAAAAAATGCGCCGAAGTACCTTCAGCGCATTCGAATTTTCTGTACAGTGTATAATCAAGGCAACCGAAAACAGATCTGTCTTTCGGTGGCCTCGATATAATGCTGTATGAGCCGCGGCCCATGAAATTTAACCACGACGGCCAGGTGGTGTCCTATCCTATATCGTTCCCAGAAGCACGATTATGGCTAACTCTAACTTTGAATAAAATAAAAGCTACTGAGGCTAGAGGGCTGCAATTTAGTATGTTTGATGATTGGAGGGTGGATGATCAACATACCAATTTGCAGCCCTCTAGCCTCAGTAGTTTTTAAGATCTGAGGGCGGACAGAAAAAGTGTGAACAGAAAAAATTCGGACAGAGAAAAGTGCGGACAGAATAAAATGCAGACGGACAGACAAAGCCGGGACAATAGTTTTCATTTACAGGAAGCTAAAACGTAAGTCGCAAACGCTATCATTTTAAAGGCTGGGAGAAGAAAAATGCATTTTCTCATGCAAATCCGAATCGATTCCTAACAGAACTTTAATGTGAAATTGCATAAAAAGAAATATCTGTATATCCGCTTCGCATGATAAATGCCAATTGCAAATTCTTTAGTGTATCTTTAGATCGAGTGCTCTCTCAGTTCTTTCGATGGACCGATCAGGTTTTTTCTTTATGGCAAGCATTTTTATTTTCTCTCTTGCTCCTCTTTACTTATTTTGATCTGGTTTTATTCTATTAGATATATATCTATCTATTCATATATCTATCTATCTAACTATATATGGGTAGCGGGTTAATGTGGCTTTTCTTAGCAAGATTCATTTCAGGGTGTGATATCCCTGCCTACACGACTTAGGAAGAATAGACTCTTGAGCCCTTGGCAGGCAACTCTTTTAGGAGAAAGACACTTCAGAAATCAACCAGGAAAAGAAAGGACTATTTAGCCACTCCCGAATGGACACCCTTCTAAGAGAATGCAATTCTGCTACAAACCATTGTTCTCAACCTTGACTGTGCCATAGCCATAGCATAAAAAAAAAAAAATGGTCTTGGGTTTGAGTCCCTTTTCTGAATAAAAACTATCAGGCATTTATCCTCACATTTTATCAAAGTTTAAATTCCTTTGTTTTTAATGTTTGTAAGACAGGCTAATGAGAAATCAAAAGCTTTTCATTTGTCTTCTAAAATTTCAATCTTTTAACTTCTGAAATGTTTTATAATTTCTAAATCCATCCTGGCTCCTTCGAATTGTTGTTGTGTTTTGGCTGATTTCTTATTTGCTGTTAATTTCTTTACAAATCATTCAGTTATCCCACCTTGTTGTTAAAATGCTTTGGCACCTTTGTCAAAATGACATATGGTCACATTTTTATACTTTCACATTTTTTGTAAATAATGCCCATTTGTTGATGTTGTTGTTGTTTATTGTTCTGTTGATTTTTTCAAAAAGCTACTATTGTTATGAGTTTATTTATTAGTTTGCTACTTATTTTATGTTGTTGACATCATTCTTTATGGGAAAGGTTGCAAATGAACCCTGCCCTGTTACTCATTAGAGTAAGAAAAATTACATTGCACTTTTTATTCAAGTATTCTCTCTCTTAAGGTAAAATTTTCTTAGTCTCTTAGTGTTGTGCCCGAACTAATTTGATGTTTTTAAGTAGTAACAGGACAAAGGTTGAGTTTTTAATCTCTGGGTTTGATGGCCAAACTAGACTTTTCTTTTATCATTGTACCATTCCACTTTATACACCAAGTCCAGACGACCTGTTTCTTATCATAAAAATGTCTTTTGAGTAAGTTCCTGTAAGAAGTTCTTTGTTTTAAAATTAAAATCAGTAAGTTCTACATTGTTTACATTTGCCATTTTACACATGCATCCAAATATCGACAATTTTTTTATGGCTGTCTCTAAAGGAATAGTATTGGTCAGTCAAAGATTCAAAAGTTTGTTCATTGTTATTTGTGGAGACTGTAGTGATAATTAACATGCCAGTTAACTAAATTCAAATTCCACACATCACATGGCCAGTCTACAACTGGAGTTCTTTTAACCTCCTATTTTGTCCAGCTAACTGAGGAACCCACACATGTTTCTGGTAATAGACTAGACCTCATAGTTTGCAGATGTTCCAGCTATTGTTAAGTCCAAGGTTTGTGGACATAAGTAAAGAGATCATTGTGCCATTGAGATGGGCACATCTGTTAATCAGTGTATTCTAATGACACCATTGGAAAACGGTCTGGCTGAAATCTAGAGCCAATTGGGGATCGCAATTATTCCGAAATTGTCAGGCACTTTAATATTTCAAATATTATATCCTGACCTCAAAGAGGTTTTCAAAAGTGCAATGCTTATGGCTATTTCAATATGGTATGTCCCATAAAATCATCAAATTTGGTCAAATGACCATCCACGATTTGATGATACATGTATATAGCTATATATATGAATAGAAGAAATTTTTTTTACATGAAGATAAATTGCTTCAAATGAAAATTAATTCCTATTTTTTTTTGTCTTCCTTTTATATCTATAATAGAACTTTTCATACAATCTCGAAAAGAAATAGGTGAGTAATTTGATCAAAATCGAAGGAATTTCAAAGCCAGGAAAATAAAATTTGTATCATTAATCTTTGGGTCAGACTAAATTTCCATTCCACCATATTACTAATAGATGATGATAAAAATAGTGTAATCTGGCCCTATAGAAAGGGCTGAACTTGGCTTCATCACGCTTTTGAGAAGCTAGGCAATCAGCTGAGATCCTTCTCTTCCTGATAATTGTCATCCTTTAACCCTGTCTTACAAAAATCTGCATTTCGTACTAGGGGTGTTAAGAAATATTTTAATGATCATGATAGCTGATGGTGGAGAAGATCCAGATGGTTTCTTCCCCTTGTTTAAAAAAAAAAAGTTTCTAGCTTGTTATCTCCCAAGATTAGTAGATGCTGGATATTTTTATGTCAACATTAGTATCTTTGTGATAACCAAGTAAATGTAAAAGTCAGCAGAACTAACAAAGAAATCTGCCGTGGTAAAGATACATTGATCGTTCTTCTCTGCGCTGAAAAATATAACGATACATATATAAATTATTTAACTGAGAATCATTATTTATATATATTTTATTATTCGATCATATAAGTCTGAATGATCATATAGGCATATATATATATAAAAAATAATATATAATAATATATATATATATATATATAAATCATATATATATATATATACAATATTGTACTATGTATATATATATATAACCATACAAATACACACACACACACACACACACACACACACACACACCACACATACACCGTATATATATATATATATATATATATATATATATATATATATATATGGCTATATAGAAAATATATATGTATGTATAATACTTATATACATGGTTTTTATACATATTGCATGCTTACATCTGTATAACTGTTGAGCAAGTGATTATTAAAAATCCCAGCATTAGTTTTCAAGATGGACATTTACGACTTTGAAATAATCGCTAAACAATATATAGTGTTTATTCAGTCTCATAAAATCATAAATGAGTTAGCGAAACATTCCTTTAATAAAAAAATTTCATGTAACATTTACTTGAGGCAAACTATATGTATATAAAGGCGTTGGAATTAAAAAAACGAATCAGTTCAATCTTCGTAGCAGTTATCATAACTAGGTGGGAAGCTGCAAATGATAATAGCTTCTGAGGAAAATTAATTTAATCTATGTCAGTAATAAATGGAGTATTGATTATTCCATTCATTTTGAAGTCATAAATAATTTTCTTGCAAAGATGAAAATCTAAAAGCCTAGGTGGAATTCACTAAAGAGAAAGGCATATATTGGAAAGGCCAAGTAGTCAGTAAAACCGATGTTTGGTATAACCTCAAAGTAGTACTACAGCCTTTTATATTTATGAGCATAGATAATATTGCAGTTGTGGATAACTGTGTTGTAGACTAAAACAGATCGGAGCATGTAAATAAATCTCAGCGGACTCTTCTTGCTTCCTATCTTCTGTTTTATATTTCAACGTCTCTTGAAATAACATTAGGCGGTCTCTTTCGTGATTATCGTGCGAAAATCTTGGCTTCATGTTCGTTGAAACTTTTTGGTTAATCTGGCAAGTGCTGCTGAGTTCTTCCATGACTTCCATTAGGAATGAATGTAAAGGTAGAAAAAAATATATTGTTTCTTATAGCTTCACTTATTGTTTTTTTTTTTATTTCTCTTTCGTTTTCTTTGGATGTTTTCATCTAGGAATGAAAATATTCTTCATCATAGATTATAATCTTTCATAATTAAGTATTGTTATTATATGTTATTTTTCTCCTCTTAATTTGTTTTACCTTATGATATAAATGATATCTTTGGGAACAAGATGTTATAACTGATATAGAACCGGTTTACCATAGGCAAATTTCAACACTGATAATGCCACTACTAGTATTCATGAAATAAAGATGGATTTGTTCCAAAAAAAAAAAAAAGAGCTTTAATAAAGTGATTAGGAACTAATGGCACCTCAGCTTAATGAATGCAACATCTCTGGAAAGTGAGTAGATCGCACTAATTCTGAACGTAAAGTTTTATAGGGGATAGATGGCGATTTCCTTCAAAATCGAACTGTTGAAGATTACTAAACAGATTATTTGCTGGCGATGGTCTAAATCATTCTTAAGACATCACCTTCACTCTCGAGAGCATTTTTTCCACCTGAAAGAAAAAGATCAAATGAACTAAACTGCATTCTTCCATGGGAACACGCAAGATCATTAACTGCTATCAATAAATGATCTTTCCCATAGAAACTCTCAAATGAAAGAACAATAAGAACAAGACAGAAAATAAGTAAGCATAAAAAAAAAAAGAAATAACCCGACCAGGAAACTAAGAAAAAGCGCCTTAAACTTGATGGTACAGCAGCAGCCTATTAATGAGCGCCACCAATATCATTCCCAGGGAAGCCATTACACAGGTTTATGGAATAAAGTAAACTCATCTTGCAGCGACTGAACGACGTCAAGTCCTTCGTTTAATGTTCATTCTTCGTTTTTCGCCAGCGCCGTTTCTGCTTCCTGAAAGAACAATACCATAGTCGATCTCTTATTCATTATACGTGTGGAATGAATTCTCTTGCCACCGCAATTTTTCAGTTAATTCGCAAAATTGGTATTGCCTGCGTTATGAGAATGCAGCCTTCAATAATGGACATTATGAAAGGTTTTAATGGAGCAATATTGCTTCTCGTCCTTTCATTTCTCTCCTAATTTCTAAAAGATATTAATGTGCTATTCATAAAGTTCCTCATTTCAATGTATCGTGTTACAATTCTAGTACACGTAATTATATTAGTACAAAGCACCAACCATGTAACAATTTTGGACTCAGTGGAAACGTATATTAATAATTCAGGGCTATAAAAAAATAGAACTTCAGGAGCGAACAGTAAAGACTGGTAAAATCAAAATCATTGAAGAATGATCTTATTTTCTGGAAGGAGAAACAATCAACTACCAAAATGTATTATTTCACACAAGAAGGAATATCTGTTAAGCTCGAAAATAAACAGAGAACTAAGATAAACTTTGAAAATTTATAGTCTTGGTATCAAACGGGAAATCAGTCTGTAAATGCATGGTCATCCGTTCAAGAAATTAACTGAATGAAGAAAGAAAGTGAACCAAAAAATTTATCCCTACTGAAGAAATATAAACCTCTGCAACTGAAGAAAAAACATTCCAAGAATGAAAAAATTACGCCCGACGGTCTAATAAAAATTATTGCAACTGTGGATATTATAACAGTACAACTGAAGAACATAAATAGTGCAACGATGAAATGAGAGACTCTGATGCTGAGAAAACTTCTCCATTGAAAAAATCAAAAGTTCACAACTGAATAAAAAGCAAACTTTAGCAACAGGAAAAATGTAAACTTCCTCCACTGACTTACATATTTCCCCACTACCGAATGGGTTCACTTCCAGGGCGTCAGCAATGGCTGCTAAAGAGGCCATTCATCTCACGAGTACGAAATTATCCAGCCAATTCTTTGCTTAAAAAAATAAAAAAAATTTTCTTGGGTGTAGATATTTTCTGAATAAAAGATCCTTCCACTCATATATAGCAAGAACACATTTCTATCAAAAGAAAATGCAAAAAAATGTTTGCACTTAAGTTAGTTTTATAGTCAGTTCTCCTGAATATACCGTCACATGATTTTCATGTGGGTGTATCTTCCCAAGTGACAATTTTGTAAAATGAGTATATAAGAAAACCCTTCAACTCAACTCGATGTAAAGTATGTTCGTCTGTGTTAAATGCTCTGGAATTTCTTTTCAAATAATTCAATTATCTCCAAGTTGCTTAAAATGCATTGGCAGGTTTTCTGCAAAACAGAGAAGAATCATTAATGAAATTCACTTTTGTTAACTCTGCCCATTTAATTAATGAAGTGCTTCTGAATGTCTCGTCATGAAGAGTTCTCTAGAAAAGGATTAACAGACATTACAATAACAGGGTAAGACAGTCCTCCTTTATAATAAGGTTACAAATGGTAAAAGTTACAACTGGTCTCTGCTCTGACTCTCTCTCTCTCTCTCTCTCTGTACCAAAATTAAAACGAGGAAATAAAGTACAATTTACATTCTACAATAGAAAAACTAGTAAAAATTCACATTTACTGCACTGCTCCCTATTTTAGTTTTGCCAAGAAGGTGACTTGTTTGTTTGGACTTTTGAAAGGATTCCGTAAGAACTAACAAGCAAAACTAACGTCTAGGAAAATTCATTCATATACACTGCCATTTAAGATACACATGCATCCATAACGACAAAAAATGATGGGTTTCTCCTATTTTTTACACTGATTCAAAGATCAAGTAACCTTGTTCATTGCTTTTAGAAGTTCCCATATACAATTAACTATGTGTATACTTCTGTTAACTACATATGAAATTCCCAGAGAGGAATAAGAAAATTAGACGCTTTTTTTTGAAAATCTAGATAATTTCTTCTCACCCAAGTAATGTTCTATGTGTCTGGCAGTAAGTTGAGAGTTGTAGGTCACCAGCTGCAGTAGAAAGAGAGAGAAGTAAAGAGACAGCAGATTGGATGGATCCGCTCTACCTCAAAATGTCTACTTTATGAACAATAGGAAGCTCCTGGCGATGGAACCTGCACCCCACAGGAGGGAAATTATTCCCCAAATATACCTTCAGAGTTTTCAGTTTACCCGAGGAATTTTATGTAGCCTCAAATGTCAGATTTCCAAAAGTGTTATTTGTCTTTTTTTTTTTTTTTCTACTACTTTAGGGTAGTATAAGCTTTCCATTGATATTGTGTGAATTCTCTATTTCATTTCTTTAAGCGTTCATTTTATTTCTATAAAGAAGTGTTTCACGTACAATCTCTAAAAACAATAGGTAAGTATTTGATCATAAGTTTTGATATTTCAAAGCCAGCTTGTGTAAAAATAATTAATATGTAAATTAATTTTAACTAAATTTAAAACTTAGTATAAGGCTATATGGGTTTAAAAATATTGTAATCTTGAAAAAAAAAACATTACACGTAAACCAACATAAAATTGGCTTGAAAACTTAGAGAGAGAGAGAGAGAGAGAGAGAGAGAGAGAGAGAGAGAGAGAGAGAGAGATTAAAGCTTAGCTTTGAATGGACTTAGTAGTCATTTAGTGAGTCACTCAATGACTTTAAGGTAACCTTTTCCTTTGATGAACCTTAGAAATATTTTAATGACTGTCCTTCCCGACAGAATTCAAGAATTCACCTCCCGATCTTGTAGACTGGAAATTAAACTGGTTTCACCTTGTTTACAACTTCACTCAAAGTTTAATGAGTTTGCTGGATATTTTCTGCCAACCGTTAATTAACTCACTGATAACTTACTCTGTAAGTTACAGCTTTACCTGAACACATTGTTGCCACGGTATCCAGATACATATATCGTTCTTCTCTGCGCTGAAAAGTAAACGAGACATTCATAAACTCATTTTGAACTGAGAATCATTCCGTCTATGGAAGGTTTTATTACTTCGATCACACGATAAGTCTGAATGATCATTAACATTCCAGTCAAGATTTGATGGGCAAAAAAAAAAAAAAAAATATATAATCAATATATATGACTAGCAAATCATGACACTGATATAGAATGCATTGTACTAAGTTATAATGTATTGCCCAGCAGCAAATTACTTACACAGGAAAGCCATTGAATCAATGTCAACAACACAGGCCACCATAGGACCGTGGGTGAAAGTTTCATGGGCCGCGGCTTTAAGTTTCATGGGCAGTGACTGTACAGAAAACTCAATTGCGTCGAAGACACTTCGGCTCGTTTTTTACTTTTTTTGATCGTCACCGACGTTGACCACGGGCCTCAGAAAATGCAGCATTAATGCAGCCTTACACTTAAGTGAAAACATTCCCTCAAATTCCCAAGTCACATTTAAACAATATATATAGTGTTTATTGACATATTATGATGATAACTGCACGGTAAGTTCAAACGCAAACCAGTTCACTTTAAATAAATCACCAGGGATATTGTTTTCAGGGTAAAACACCGAAGTGAGGCAGTGCCTGCCATAAAAACTGGCAGTTCAGCGTCGTACAAGGATCATAACGGTGTATAACCTTGTTCCAAATGGTATAGTTCTTCTGTGCGAGAGATTTTCCAATATATTATAGTCAAATAAAAGGAATATGTAAGTGTTTTTCTTCTCTTTTGTTTTGTTAGCAAGACATGTAAATCGTGTTTGATTGCTTATCGCCTTCATTGAAGCTACCCTCTTTTCAGTTAAATAGAAGCAACCATGCTCTTGTTAGAACAAAGGGATGTTCATTGACGGAAACAATAGCCCTAGTTTCATTCCATGGTGCTCCTATTTCACTATCTCAATAAATAGACTTGAAGCAATCTTAGTAATTTACAACTCTTCTCAACGATATTTTGGTCTGTTTATTTAGTTCATATTCAATCCTGATTTTATCTTCTGAACATAAATGCCGTAAATGTTAATACTGAGTCATGAACTTATTCTTATCCTCAAAGCTAGATTAGACTTATAATTGTTTTGTAAAAAAAAAAAAAATATTTTCGTCCTGTGAAATATGATTCGGAACCATGATTACCACTCAGAGATGATTAGGTATAAGATAATATGTGCATCCATTAGCTCTAAAACGCAGTCAGCTTGTGTCAAAAAAAAAAAAAAAAAATAAATAAATAAATAAAAAGACTGCGGTGATGGAAGATGCAGATAGGAAATTTGACTTGCAGATGAGGTTTAGAGTTTGGTGTGCACTTCATTTTTAGCTGATGTGGAAGAATTTCTTACCAAAAAATACTACTTAAGAGATTTAGCAAGGAACTTCTCTCCTTACCTTTCTAAAATATTTTCAGATTATGCCAATTTCCTGAACTATTTACGTCCAACTTGTTTTCAACGGTACATTGTTGGACAAATAAAATTATTAAACGCACATATAATATCTGTGGAAAATGATCACCACTCCTGTCACAACACTGATTCTAGATAATGGAAGAAATAGGATGAAGCTGGAGATGTATTCATTTTCGCGAAAAGGTAACGTTCTTACCGGTGTCTTGGTGAGAGTGTTTTAGAAAGCTGTCTGAAAAATAGTTAGTAGAATCTACTAACACTTGGCAGATAGACCATCATGTGACCTTCTCGAGATGAACATATTCGTTAAAAATTGACGACGAGTCTAGAGAACGAACCCGGGCTGGAGAGAACCATGTTCGGTCCCCTTTCTGAAATATCTCGTGTTTCTGATGACCTAAGTATATGACCAACAGTCATATATGGTGGGTCAATAACAAGAATGGAGAAGGGAGCTGACTGTTAAGCTTATTCTATGAGGAATTGTCGAGAAAGGTTTGCTAAACACACACACACACACACACACACGGACATACACATATATATATATATATATATATATATATATATATATATATATATATATATATATATATATATATATATATATATATATATATATATATATATATATATATATATATATATATATATATATATATATATATATATATATATATATATATATATATATATATATATATGTGTATATGTGTGTGTATATATGTGTCTATGTGTATGTTGTGTGTGTGTAAAAATCTTCAAGACAAATATATATATCTAATAGTATTTAGATTTTATTTGTAAAAAAATTTTACTAATTTTATCATAATATTTAATGTTTCCTCTTTCGTAAAAAAATTTTACTTCAATCATTTTATTATTTTTCGTTTCAATCATTTTATTATTCTTGCAGTATCAGTCTACGAATATCCAAAATGATAATGCAGTAATTCTCTAATCATACTCATTCCTTTCTTTAGGAAAAATGATTCATCCGATTTTCCAGCTGAAGAGATTCTTCCCGTCAGTTTCCTTCTCAGGACTTTCTGATATTTGGGGGGATTATAAACTACTACACTGGTATGTCTGAAGGTCAAAGTCGATATGTCACTATTGTACTGTAAGTCTGCATGATCTAAAATATGAAAACATATAATTAATTCTCTATCTGTGCGTGTGTGTGTGTGTGTGTGTGTGTGCTGCGCGTGTCTTATTACCGCCGCACTAAGCAAAACAAGGATGTCTGCTTCCATCCTCCCAAATCAATACACTGCAAAAGTTACTTCCTCATTTGAATCACTAATTCCCCTCATCTTGTATCATTCACTGTTATGGTTCTATGATCACTATTTTTATGCCACTTATACTTATGTCAAAGACTCATGGTTTCCTGGTGTTTTCAACTTTTTTTTTTACGCCCTTGCCCTTATTTAAAAAGAAAAAGATAATTTGCTCTAAAGTAAAATATTGACTTCCTGCTAGGTTGTGTAAAATCATGCTATTGATGATTATCTTTGTGAAATGTTGTATAACTCTCTCTCTCTCTCTCTCTCTCTCTCTCTCTCTCTCTCTCTCTCTGGATAAACAGTAATAGTGCTTGCTCGCCATTAAACAAATAACTCTAAAAGAATCATGAACAAACAATAATAGAAAATTGCATATGGAAAATTACACACAATTCTCTACGAAACGGATGTTTCCGGGATGGAATTCTCTCAGATTTATTCACTGAATATTTCAGGTTCTGTATTTAAAGGACCCATTCTTGTTTTCAGATAAAGTCCACGATATTGTGGTGTGAAAGCAGTATTGTAAATTTCTACCATTAGATGTGCCCAAGGCTGAATTTTAAGAGTAATGTGGCCATAACGTAATATTTTCCAACAAGAAAGTATACATATACAAAACATTCACTTTCCAATTGCTGAGGAAATCTCCGTGAATTATTTTTACGATAAAAACACATATATTATCTCACTTATTTATACTTCATAGGAAAATTGTCTAAAAATGGGAAAGGAAAACATGTGTTTTCCCCTCTCTGAACAAGAGAATGATTTCTTAATCACATCGAGACAAACAGAAAGCTCAGGATTCAGCGAAAATTTTACTTTATTTTGTTCATTTTATTTTTGAGATCCTAGCGCCACTTGAGGTGTAGTATGCCGAAAAAATAAGTTCGACATATATGAAATGAATAAAAAGTATTTTGTTGTTGTTTGCTTAGGAGTTGTATCAGTTTCCTGATAAGTTGATAAATTCAGACATTTTAAAAAGGTGAAGAAAGATCATTGCATTATTATTCAAAAACTCTGCGTTGTATACTCACACTGAAACATGAATTTTATTATTTTCTTCTTTTATCAGAAAGCAAATTCTATTGAAAAGGGAAATTTTATCTTCACCGGAAATAATAAGAATCTTAAATTAATTACGTTGTTAAATCACTTGTTAATTATAAACAGACTTCTGAGTTGGAACTTGGTCAGAGAGAGGTTTCTTCCCAAAAATTTCTCTCCCGTAGCCAAAACGACTAGAATTGTGATGAAAGAGTAGAAATATGTCACCAAACACAAATTAAAATCTACCAGTTCAAAACAGACTCAGGTAAACAGCACTGCTTAAGTCAAACAATCGAAGGCAAATATGCATGGCGCTGTTGACGATTATTACAGCTTTTCTTGAACTGAGGACCACCGACAGCAATAGGGTCTACAGAAAGACAGTATCACAGTTTTGCAGTAAATGAAATAAAAGTCCTCTGGAAGTGGTCAGTAGGATAAAGTAGCATCTCAGCAATGGAAATGAAAATGAATTGGAGAGAGAGAGAGAGAGAGAGAGAGAGAGAGAGAGAGAGAGAGAGAGAGAGAGTATCTCACATAGACCATAAACCCACAAGTCAATCTTGTATTGACTGAGCAGATGACTCTACCTTAGCCAGAACTCCAAAATGAAATGAGAGAGAAGGAGAAAGAGAGATAGGGTTCAATCTGTTTTCATAATTATCAGTAATCGTTTCTCATTTGCTTCTCTCTCGGTCTCCCAAAACAAATCCAGTATTGGTGGAATCAGCTCAGTTACTTCATCGGAAAAATGAAGCCACTAACCAAACGAAGAAATCCCAGAACAGTCTTTCACGTAGGTGGAGGTCTTAGTCGATATGTCCTGAGAGGATTCTGACGTCACGAGACGAGACTTGAGCCAGGATTAAAAGTCGATGATTGTTATCCGGATGTCACCCGCACGAGGAATGAGTGGGCATATGTTAAAGTCCATTTATGTATAAATGTCTATACTGAGTGGTGTAAGTAACTATTAACTCTTCTATCCGTAGCTTTATTTTTTTTCCTTATTAATTTTTCATTTAAAAGTACTTTATATACATCATTTAATCGTTACGTAATTAAGTCGTTTTCACTTATTTATTAGTTCGTCTCATATGTGCCTTTTAATTGGCTATTGATTTAAAAGTAAGGACTTTAATTATATAATCATGCAGTTTTTTTAACTATTCCAGAATACTTGCTCCTGTTGGTACTGAGTTTATGAGGAGCAGTAACAGAGTAATTATAGTTTTAGTTCATCTCATTTCATGCTATAACACTTATGCAGAGTAATGAACAATACTTTCATTCACTCATTCATTCATATGCAGTCAAGACCTGTGTCGTACTCGACAAGCAGGAACAATACACATTCGACATCACGATACAATATCAAAGTTTATAACTGCCGTAATTCCTAGCAAGTATTCATTGCTTCAGTGAGTTTCAAGTATTATTTGCTTTACATGACAATTGAATTTTCGTTGAGTCACCTGGCAGAGGTATGCAGCACCGAACATAAGCCCACGAATGCTGCATTTGTACCGCCTCATCAAGGCAAGCTAACCGCATGACTTTGTATAACAAAGTTAATTTTACATTTAAGTGCATGATTAACTCTTAGATATTACGCTAGTAATAATCTTATAACCGTATTCTTATGTTGTTACGTTTTGTGATGAGATATACATTCATGAAATATTTTGCTTATAATTTGCTACAGCATGGGTCACAAACAACCCACGAGGCCAAAGCCCACTACCACGTGGCCCACAGCGCGACCGGCCAGGTCAAAGTTAGTTCGTCAAAGACCCATAGAAAGTGGGACGTCTATGAGAATGAAAAATTTAATCCTGCCGGGGCCGAGGGCATAAAAGGGGCTGCCCTATCGCGCTTCTTAGAGACAGGAGAGACAGCCCCGGACGCATTTCTGACAAACACTGTCCCCTTTGAGCTCCGCTCCTTTAGAGCCTGTTCCCCCAACGTGACTGCATACTCAGTCCAGTATCTTTCCAGTGCCAATTTCCCAAATTCGACCCCCACCCCCATCGTTCATTGGTACATCTGCAATGACTCATCTGTTCAGAGTAAGGTAAAGTGCCAGGAATATGTTGTATACCAGTCACGTAATTCTTTTCATTTTGCTACTCATTTTTCCGTTCCCAAATGCAAATTCTCCTATAGACCTGACTTATTATTAAATAGTGTTCGTAGGTTTCCAATCGAGGAATCTTAGCGCCATCAGCACACCCTCGCTCCCTTATTTGCACTAATTTCGCCAAGTAATCGTATGCATTCTCCATTGCAGACAGAGTTTTCTCGCTGTGGACCTTTCCCTTCGATTGTCCTTTATTGCCGTGCCCAAACCACCGCAATCTGATCTTCAGTGCCCTTGAAGTGAGATTCCGGCACCTCAGTGATCATCTTTTCATCTTAATTTTGCGTTCTGGTGGGACCCCGTTTACCTGTCTTAATTATTCCCCATCATCTGATCATGTTACTGTAAATATATGTGATTTTAGTTATTCTAAGAGTTTAGCTCAAAATCCCTTTCTAGTAAGGCCCTCAGATCATTACCTTTTCTTCTTATGTTCTACTAGACCAGCCATCTTTAGTCAAATCAGCATTGTCCTTTGTGGTAAGTTCCTTTCCCCTAGTTTAAAACACACACACACACACACACACACACACACACACACACATGTATATATATATACATATATATATATATATATATATATATATATATATATATATATATATATATATATATATATATATATATATATATATATATATATATATATATATATATATATATATATATATATATATGTGTGTGTATATATTCATGCTATATATAAAAAAGTAAAATGAAGCAGGAATTAAACTGTTATTAAGATAATAAAATATCTTAAGGGCAATTTGCATCCATATAAAAAAGTAAAATGAAGAATTAAACTGTTATTAAGGTAAAAAATATCTGAAAGGGCAATAGTAAGCGGAATTGTAGGAATAATCTTGGATAAATCTCAGAATCCTTGAACTAGAAAAATACCTTTTTTTATAATAACTAAAGCTTATTTGAATAGTATAATGAGTCTTCTGATTCATTTTTAAAGCAATGCATACCATTCAGTGGTTAGCCAGTGTTCCCTAATTAAACCTCAAGTTTGAGAACTCAAGGGTAACACGCAAACAGTTTCAAGATATTTCGATTCCTCTTCACCAAAGAAGTTTCCCAGGAAAACTGACACAAAAGGTATGGTGAATCCAGTACGTATGCCATTAATCAGTGTTTACGTACGAACGCTCGGCCATGTTGACTGTTTCATCATGAGTTATGTGTCATCCAGCACCGAGTCCTTTGATGATCATCAGAGGAACAGTTTAACCGAATAAACAGATTAGAATCAAAAGGAAGAACTGAGGCATGAACGCGATATGGAAGGAAAGAAAAAGCAAATAGAGAGAGAAGAGGGAAGCCGTGTGAGAGAGAAGAGAGGTAAGATGATTGCTTGCATGGAGGGTCGGCAAATTTTGAGAGGAGGAGGATCCCTCGCAAAGGACGAATAGAAATTCCTTTCGTGGTTTTGAAGTTGGCTTTTTCAGCTCGAGGGACAGGGGCGGGGTTAGCGGGGCTGGACGAGAGGGAGGAGGTAAGAACCAGGGGTAGGAGGAAGAAGAGCGGGAATAAATAGCCTCCAGGATGACAGGGTATAAATGCATTAAGAACGAGACTTGTATTGGAGAAGGCAATGAGTAGTTTGAGTTCGAAAACAGTCGATGAGGGACTGAAAGCGAAAAGTATTAGGAAAATGGAATTCTAAATTAAATTAAAAGCAATATCAGAAAACAACTGAGGAGTAAAGAATAGACAATGTAATAACCCTATGCCCTAATTTTTTCATCTTTTATTAGAAAAATACATTAATGAAGTTTTACAGTTATTTCACAGTATTTACAAAATTTTATAATAATAATTTTTCTTCTTACCAGGAGTACAATATGTTGACCTACATCAATGGCAAAACAAAGAAAAAATCTCAGAACTGGTAATATTATAATCTTAAATTCTGAGTGAGTTACGTTCCATAATTTAATGATATAAATATGACAGTTATCACAACTACAATTTCTGCAATATTTATAACCCTCATAACAATTCTTATAACCTTCCAAGTAATACTTTAACCTTGCCTAATTTTCATGATAAGCCCATGGCATTTAATAGAGTTCCTGCTATGAATTTTTATTTTTAAATTTAGTTACTCAAAAACAGTAATTAATGTACTCTTTTGTGAACATTTTATTTATTCTCTCTTTGTAATTATTTTTTAATAGCTACCTACCGTAACAAAATTTGCTCCTAACAAAGGCATCTGTTTCCGCTTTCGTATAACGTTTCTTTTTACTAACCTGCACAGCATACAAATACCCTACAATTAATACAGTGGCACTATTATGATCCTTTTTTGGCCTATAATTGAAACTGAACATTAATGTATTTAAAAACTTGTCTCTGTTTACGTTGCACGCATGGAATAGCACCCTTTTGAAATACATCAATGTTGTTTTTATGTGACCACAAAAAATAAAAAGTATGCAATATGTATTCAACATCTTCGCAATTATCACATTTATCACTCTTTCTGATATTTAAAATTTTTAACCGAATGTTGGTCGCCAAGGTTCCATGAGCATATTTAAAAGCAAACTCTCTTTCCATGATACCAACGAAAGGTTTGTTTATGCTCTCCCATACCATTTTCCAGTCCAAAAGTGGATAACTTTCTTAAATTTTTGGTGCATTTTCTGGCCTTATAAAATTATAGCAGTCTTTACTACTTAAGTTAGGAAATTTTTCATAGCGACAAACTTTTCTGATTACACCAGTTGCTACTGAATAAAATGATGTTGACACAAATGAAACCTCATTTATTTCCTTCAAATCCAACTAAAGCTTATTCTAATCTTGCAACAGAAATTACTTAAACCAATATCCTTTCTAATATTATTCAGAGCTGTCGAACTGAAAATCGCTGATGATTTAAAGTAAACATATATTATTCCCATGCCACCTTTTTCTTTAGACAAACAAAGAGTATCTCTGCTTAGGGGATGGTAAGTGCCCCTTCAGATATATCGGAAAATATGCATATTTATTTGAGCAATGTACTTTTTTGAGGGAGGCAAGGTGTGAGAAATATACCAAACTTTGGACAAAATTAGAGAATTAATAATAATAGCCTTGTGGAAAATAGATAATTGTCTTTGACTAAGCATACCTACTGTTCTTTCAATGTTTTTAGCAAGGAGAGACCGGTTCTCCTCACACGTAACCTCAAAATCACTATGATAAACTATAACAAGAATTTTTATACTTTCAACAGTTTTCAACCAACTAAAAGCCCAGATGTTTCGGTTCTCCCATTTACTAAAACCAATTATACTACTTTTGTCCTTGTTTAGCTGTGCACCTGTCGCAAGTATAAACACTTGTATTTCCTTATAACTCTCTCTAACTGAATCATCAGTTGACAAAATTATAGATGAATCATCTGCATAACCCTGCAGACATACAGTGTATTTACACTATTAGGAAGGCTTGGCCCTGCTACCTTGTTATTACTCTTCATTGCCCTATATGAGGGTTCTGGAAATATACAATATAGCAGCATTGACATCGGGCAACCTTGTCTTAAAGACCTTTTAATACAAAAAGGGGAACTAATAACCCCATTGACGAAAATACAACTTTCACAATCCTTATACAGATTTCTGACTAGAGCCACAAAGTCATCCGGTAAGCCATATTTCTCCATTACTTTAAAAACAAAATCCATATTAACCCTATCAAAGGCCTTAGACCAGTCTAATCTTAAGAATGCCAAGTCTTGACTGCTTTGTTTTGCATGAAAAATTACATCTCGAATCGTATTATTACAGTTCACAATTGACCTTCCTTTCACAGCACAATATTGTTCTGGGGAGATAATCTTCCCAGTAACACATATCAATCTGTTTGCTAAAACTTTAGCAAAGATTTTATAGTCAACATTCAATAGGAATATAGGTCTCCAGTTTTCCTCCAAGGATAAATCTCCTGTTTTAGCTAAAAATGTTATTATACCCAAGTACTGACTATCTGACATATATTTCATAGTGACAATGAATTTGAACACCTCCGTAATATCAGACTTTATTATACACCAAAACTTTTTGTAGAATTCTATAGGAAGCACTTCATATCCAGGGGATTTACCTTACACATACTCCTGATAGCATCGAAAACCTGAACTTCCTCTAAATCTTTACTTAAAAAATTTACATCTTCTTGGTCCAAACCAGAATGACAGAGGCTAAGAAAATAGTCTTGACTTTTTTCCTGACCTGCTGCCATACTAAACAATCTTTCAAAATGCTCCTTAATAAAAACATAAATTCCTTATGTGCTTTCTATAATGGAAACATCTGTTTTATTTTTTTATGCTAGTAATGCTAGAATAATTTTTCTTTTTTTCGGCACCAAGTAGATGTCCAGATTTTTTTTTCACCCATTGTAAGATCATTTAGTTTGGCTCTTATCTTTATACCTTCTAAATTTTCATTCTGGATGTCACAAATCTTATTCTTGAGAAGTGTAATACTGCCATAATAATAATTTACACTAATTTTGTAGCTAATGTTATAAAAATTACGTTATCTTGTTTGTAGTAAGTTCAGCAAGCCATACTTTTCTTGTGATATCTTTTTACACAATTTGATAAGGAAATTTTTACACTGTAATTTTTCCCAGTCCAACCATACAAGTATATTATGAAATGTACCTTTTTTTCTGTTTTATACACTGCCATACATGCACAAAATTTTCTCCAGTTTCATCAGAATCTACAACTTCAACATTTAACTTCCAATACCTTGTGCAAATTTTGTGTGTTATGTTTAACCTCAAAACAAACCATACCATGATCTGAAAAACTTACTGGAACGGTGTCAACAAATATTATATCATCAAATAACTTTACAGTATATATCTTATCTCTTCTGGATCCATAGTTTTCACGTATGTAAGTGTACTCTGGTATTCAGTCTGAGAATGTGTAATTGTCTTTCAAAGCAAGAGTACTCATAGACTTAAACAACAAGGCTTTGTTATTATTACTGCAATCTCTTGTGCTTGTTATACAGCTGAAGTCACCTCCAAAAATGAGATAATCATCATTATGTCATCAGCACAATATTTCATTTCTAAAGAAGTCTTCCCTTTCAGCAGATTTACTTGTACCAGATGTAACATACAACATTTATAATAGGTATAATACATTATTGTAACATACTCGTACACACACAATTCTACTCTGGCTTTATTATTTATACATATCATTGTATCTCCTTTTAAATTACTGAGATAACTCAGAATTGAAATATATTTAACGTTATGCTCTTGAATTAGCAGAATATCAATTTTATAGTACATGAAGAGGGGCACAACCTTTATTTGCTTATTTACCTCATTTAAGCCATTAATATTTAAAGTGGCAACAGAAAGAGCCTTTATAAAGCCGAAAACAGAAATGGAACAATTACATTTTCTTTTTCTTTGACAACCTACCGTTCCCATTCATTTTTGCTTCCTTCCTTTTTTCTTTAGAAGATTTTCATTTAGTGAGCCTTAATTTACCTACAGTTTCTAAATCTATGTTAAACTGACCTTCTGACATCATGTCTGAACCTTTATCGTTATTTTTTAAATCATCTTCAATATCACTCGCTTTATTTACCTCTAAATCCATGTCACATTCTTCAGCAATATCATCCACAGATTCATCATTCCTATACACTGAAGCCGCAACACTATTTTCTTCAGGACCTTCCAGTTCTTCATCTTTATCATCATCAACGGGAGAGAGACTTCAAAGAGTATAAGGAACACGAGGTTCGTCTTGTGGGGGAGGCCCCTCGTCATCAGTTATTTCCATAACTTGAGAAGCACCTTCGGGTGTGCACTTTTATTGCAAAAATGTCACTATCGCTGTCAGTATCCTTTTTATTACCATTATTAGTTGTAATATTACCATCCAAGTCTTGTGATTTATCTTCTATTCCATTTAGAATTCCAGCAACATCATCAACACTTTGGGATAAAGGAATGGTTACAAGTTGTTGTTCGATTGCTTCGCATATATTATCCATCTAGTCATTTTCAAGGATACTAGCTTCTTCTTTGTCACTGTTAAAATTATTTTCATCACTTGGTTGTTCCGCATTTCCTTCACTATCTTTTGTATATTGAATATCAGAAATTCCATTTCCTTCCGGTGCATCACCCTTATCAGAATCCTTACCGGTCATCGCTGGAAAATCATATGAAAGTCTCCTCCGCATTTGTAACACGTCTTTTTTGGGCCATTATACAGAAAAGCAACATTATAACCACAAACATTTATGGAGGACGGGATATTTTTCTTTATTTCCATTTTCACAGTGCGTGTTCCATTTAACAGACCACTTGCCCTCCCATGAGAAAAGTGTTGTCTTAGATGGAGGACTTTTCCATACTGGCTGAGGACACTAGTTAAAAGGGAGTCTTCCAAATCAAATGGTGCATAACGTATTGATACATAAGTATACACACTGCTCAAATTAACTACTAGGACCTTTTCCCCGTTACCAAAATGATCACTGTCTTCGTACTCTCGTATAAAGACGTCAAAAACATTAGCCTCAAGAAATTTCACAGCAACACTGTTATTTGGTATATTCTGAAATCCTCGTATGTCTCCCATTTATTTTTAATTTATTGAATATGACAGCACATGCGGAGTCATAATGAGGGGGACAAGAAAACTTTAAACCAACTGAAATCTTTGGATTACATCGTCTTCGGGTAGAAAACATTCCGTTTTCTATGATTACGTCACATCGCCTGAGCCGACCGGAGGCCTCCTGCCTGAAACCCCCTAGAGAGGGTATTGAGGCAAACTAGGTCTAAATAAAGAGTCTGTGCAACAAACAAGTTAACTTGAAGCACTAATTAGTTCACTGCCATATTACTCACAAGTTGGAGTCCAGTGTCATGAGAAAAAAAAAAAACTCAAAATACAGTCTAAAAATCACAAGATGCGAAGAGAGTTCCAAACAGCGTTTGTAAACAATCAAGGTTCTTTTTCTTCCTTAATTAGAACATTTTCTACCCAAGTCATTCTGACACAAAATCGTTTTGTTTATTAGTCGCATCCCTCCCTTTGTTTTGGTCTTATGTTGAAGCCTGGTTTGTAATGACCAAAAACTAAAAGCTTATGGTTTTTGTAACTAGAAGTATCAAAAATATTTGGGATGAAATTATAAAAATGTAAAAACCACAAAAGTGTCAACGAAAGAAATTAAAGAAAATGAAAACCATACTACCACAATGTAACATGAATAGACCTTAACTGAGAACAGAGCTTTGCAGAAAACAACAGATGTGAAATCTGGACCTTGCGTTTTCTTTCGGAGCCAGATGCCTCGGTGCCCGAAAGGGCCATTTAATGGATAAGGATATATTGGGAAGATTAAAATGTTGTTTTCCTCTGAGATTTTTCTGTTTTATTAAAAAATAAATTTTTTTACCTATAATCTAAAAACATGGCTAATATTCCTATGGTGAAGTCGAAGCTTTCAAACCCGCGAGACCTGTTCTCCCCAGAAACCTGAAGCTTTGCACTTTTTATGTCTAGATATTGAGCTCAAATGACGGTATGTAACTTCAGAGCTAAGTTGAAAGCTGTAATGCAAGTGATTTGTTTTATTCTAATTATACTATTATTGTTAAAAATAAAATGAAGAAAAAAAAACTTTCACAGAAAACATGCTGAAAATGTCCTTAAATTTTAAATCAAGTTCACAAAAACACAGTGATAAAAAGAAAATGGAAAGAAGGATATAACAAATAGAATAATGCCAAACCAATGAGCATTGTGGCAGCATACTATTTGATTGTCGTTTGCTGACATCAAACTGGTATTTTTGTTAAATGGAAGTTTTCCGATATTTCGGATATCGACATTTCCTGCTATGAGAGTGATTATGCGGGTCTACAGCCAGAGGCGGTGGTTGGGAGATCAGAATTGTTATTTTTCTAAAGGGTCTCCATAGTCACAATCTTTGAAGAAAATGAAAGGAAGATGGTGAAAAGTATTGATGCCAAGACGGGGAGAAAAATCAGATGACCCGCCGTAAAAGTTTAATAGTACAAGATAATAATAGGAGAGTAACCAAAGTTAAAGAAAATCCAGAAAAACACACCCCACTAATGACTAATTTCTCAACATGGAAGAAAACGTGTTTAGACAGTTAACTAGATACTTGCAAAGGAGACGTCCGCTTTAAAATCAACAGACTTTTGAAGATTTTTCTTGTTCTTCAGCATCTCTTAAGGTTTAGCAATAAGATTTCCTAGAAGTTTCTTTTGCTGATATTCATATCAGAATTTTTGCTTTATATTTCCAACACTGAACCAATATGAAAATCCATTTACATAGTTTCTTATCATATCAGGAGCATTTTTTCGGTTATATGTCTTCTGGGATTGGTTCTTAATATGGCTCAGAAATTTACAATTCCGGTATTATAACATTTTTCCTCATAACTTCTTAGTGTCTGATGTGAAATTTACCCGTGCTGGCATATGGCCGGTTCAGTCTAAATCATCATCATTTTTTGATATTTCATCATTATTAAACCACAGCAGAAACCGATACGATATCTGTAGAATTCAGTCTTTAATTATCTGTATTTATATATGAATATATTTTGAGGAGGAAGTTAATATTTCTAATGTTAATTAACGTAATTTATCTGTTATTTATTCTTTCGCTTAGGTTAATGCTTCTGTTTCCAGTTTTCATTTACCTGTTTACCTTTTAAGGATTTTGGATTCTTCTGGAACTCGGGCTGAAGGCTTTACCAAAGAAAGATAATAATAATTAATCTGAAAAGAGTAGGCGTGTTCAGCAATATTAAAGTTAATTAAAATATACTATTGGGAAATAAAGCTACCTCCGTGGGTTTGTCAGAAGGAAAATTTGACGAAAAACAGTTCATAGATAATCTTACAAAACTAAATATTTTTTTTCTGACTTTGCCACTCTCATTGGTAATATGAGTCACCTCTCTCGCTCATTTCCGCTAAGAAAAATGAAATAATGTTGGACTTAGCAATACGTAGGTGGGTGACCTCGATGGTGTGCCAGACGACATCTACATGTAAACCTCAGTAGGTGGTTCAAGGGCGAGTTATTATTGCTGTAATTGTTATGACCATGCTATATATATTCGTCAGCAACAACAATACTCTAATTAGATTCGTTGATTTTATTTTTTCAGCAACTAAATATGAAAATGGGAACTGATCGACTTCTCTGAAATGAGAAAACAAATCAAACCTTTACTCTTTGAATAGATAGATGGTAGATAGATAGGCGTGATTTGACATTTTTAATATCTTTTTTATATCTGTCAGCGTTAGAACCTTTGAAATGAACCATGACGCAATTTAAAATCCTTTTTGGAACCAAATAAAGACAAAAGAGAGAGAGACCAACGAATTAGAAAACGACCGCGGGAAGGAGAAAGTCTTCGGATAAAAGAGGCAAAAGAAACAGAAGGAAACTTGAAGATGGATGAAGATTGATTTAGATCGAAATAACTGGAGGGTTATTTTCTCTCTCTTCTTTCTCTCAACTTCCGGAGGCTGAGATTAAATTGACCGAATGTTCAGTAGCTGGTTTTTGAACTAGAAATGGTGATTAATTAGTACGATTTTAACGGGTAATTATAGGTGCTTATGTTTTCATTCATGTTATAAAGATGGTAATAAAATGCATATTGCCCCAAATTTTTTAATTTTTTATATAAACTAAGATTTTCATTAAGAGTAATCTTAGAGGCATAAAAGAAAGCAAAAGAAATTCTAACTATTTGCATAGATCCCCTACGCACTGCTATAGTAATTGCTAATATCCTTTTAAAGCGTAGAAGCAAAACCACATCGTAGTCATTAAGGAACTGACTAATTACGGGATTAACGTTACTGTTCATTAAGGAAGAAACATCGGTCTTCCACGGAGCCCGAAATAGAATCTAGTTTCTGATCCCGGTCCCTGTCAGTAAAAGAGGTCTCCACCGATTTACCACCAATTGATGGATGGGGATGTGGAAGGGAATATGGGAAGGTTTGGTCTTTACCTGCCAAAGGTTTCATTACTCATTGTTCATTAAGGTCGAACCCTTCATCGCTAAAATTGAGAAGCCCTTATCGAAAGAGAAGGTAAAATTCTACTCATATTATTTATGGCTTCATTCGAGATTTCTCTTGATTACCTGATTATCATCTTTATTTCTCTGTGGTTAGCTTTGTCTCACTCATCTTGCTGACAACAGGTCCGGATTCGATACAAGGCGACAACTGAGCCCCGTTTCCTTGAAACCCTTCGTGCCTCTGCCGCCAGAAACGCTGAATCACGTACCTGGTAGTCAGGTCAGCTCACTTTGGGAGTCGCAGCTGGGGTTGATCAGTGGTCCTTCGAAAAGCGAAAAAAATCCCAGTAAATGGACACAGTAAAAAAAAACAAGCCAAAAATGCGCCCAAGCCTCTTCAGGGCAATTGTGGTTTCTGTATAGAGTATAATGCTGTATGAAACTCTCAGCCACGGCCTGGTGGTGGCCAATGTTGTTGGCCCCGATAGCGGTGCCAGACGCACGATCATGGCTAACCTTAACCTTAAATAAAAAAAAAAAAAATACTGAGGCTAGAGGACTGCAGTTTGGTATGCTTGGTGATTGAAGGGTGGATGATCAACATAGCAATTTGCAGCCCTCTAACCTCAGTAGTTTTTAAGATCTGAGGGTGGACAGAAAAAGTGAGGACGGACAGATAAATAGCCATCTCAATACTTTTCTTTTACAGAAAGCTAAAAACGAGGACTTTCAAAGCAAAAAGAAATACTGGAAATGGAAATAAACTTCATTTCGCTAATTCCTTGATTTTTTTCTCTCCTAACGCTTGGTCTCTCAGTTGTTAACTTCTGATAACAGAAAAATGCCTTTGAACAAAAGTTTCGAGAAAAAAAATATTCATGCCGTATTTAGAAACAAGGATTTCTCACTACCCTTATTACAGTTCACATGTGCAATAACAGTTATACACTAATATTAACTAACAAATATCAATTAAAACTGATTTCACTATACCCTGGGAGTGCCATAGTTCGAATACTGGCCGACGCGGATGCACTTAAAATAATTACAATTCCCCTTGCGTGTGAGTTATTCCCAGGGTATAATAGATTCCATGTAAATCGATATATGTGACTAAACATTTATGATTATAAAAAATTGTATGTGTGGGAATGTGCTTGTGTGTTTGTGCGCCTGTCTGCTGTATGCATATACGTGTAAATTAATGATAGTAAAGCTGGTTCAGTTAGATCATTGTTTTCATTGTTGTTACTAAAATTGGTATGGATTCGCGTATAAATGTGAAATTATAAATGAAAACGAAACGTTGAGGGAATGATTTTAATGAGAGGAGATAGCAGCACAGATCCATTTAAATGTGAAGGTGGGGAAAATTCGCATTTCAAATGTACTGAATATTCTTTCTCACCAAATGTTTTCATCCAGTCGAAAAGATCGAGGCACTTTTTCCTGATGGATGTCAGAGATGCCCGAGTAGGAGGAGGCGGAGCCACACTGATTAGAAAATGAGGAATTTTGAGCAGGGCGCCCAGAGAGGTATCAGTCGCCATCTTCCCAAAGATCAGGTCTTGGGCTCCAAGGTAACAGTCAAGTAAGTAAATTCTTGAAAAATATATATTAGGATGGGTTTGCTGATCTGACATAGGCAACTGACAGTATTCAGTGTCGAATACATACATACATACATACACACACACACACAGATATATATGTATATATATATATATATATATATATATATATATATATATATATATATATATATATATATATATATATATATATATATATATATATATATATATATATATATATTATTTATTTGTGTATATATAGATATTGTAATAATTTGCTTAGTTTTTATTTATGGCCTTTAAGGCAAATCCTTTCACATCATTTCAATTTAATTTTTGTGCCACAAGAAAAGCTGATTAAAATTCATTTTGCTCCCACAGAGGGTTGTTATTATTTGGTGGTTTCCTGTACCTTTCCTCACGTTTTGTATGGATCAGTGGTCGAGTGTGAAGACAGTGTGGTTTCGGCTACTTAGCTTGGAGGTTTTACATGCGTTATTTCGACCCTACATTACAGTGGAGATTTTCTGGAGTTTATTGCCTTTTGCTTGACTGAGAGGCATTTTTCCTGTGTCTTGGACAGACGCCATTTCTGTGTGATGTGGAGGGTATTGCCTGTGTTCCCCTTGGTTTTGGAGAATGGGCACATCTTTCTCTGCGCCTTTTCATCTCTGGACCACTCTGTTCCCCTTGGAAGGATAGCCTGTCTTTCCCCTGGTCCTGTGTGCCTTCGTCCTGCTAACCTCCGGAGTCATGAAAACGCCTGAATCTGTTCTTAGAACTGTTTAGGATATAAACTGTGATAAATAATCATTAACGTTACTGACTCAGGTCAGTGCGCTGTATCCTCCAACTTCAGACCCCTTGTGACCCCGGGACCGTCGCTGGACAGCCGTGTGTGTGTTGCTGCCACTTATATTAATTCATCAATAAATGACCTTGTTGTTGGGATAATTAAAATTCAGAATATTCTTTGTTCATAAATAATCAAGCATGGGTTTAAATATTATTTTTGTATAATTTAGGATTAAGGTTCCCTTCCCCTTTCATTCTCTTCTACTAAGTTCCGGGGCTTTATAGAAACAGGTCGTTCTCCTTCCTCCTCTTAAAACTTGTCTCTTGTTCTATCGTGTGAAAGGGTTTGTTTGGGGCGAAAGGTTTGTTTTGTACACCCTAATAGGTTTGTGTGTGTGTGTGTGTGTGTGTGTGTGTGTGTGTGTGTGTGTGCGGCTTTTAGACTGAGATTGATTTTTGTAATGAATAATTAAGTCTTAGAATTTTCCATGATCCTCTTTGAGAGATATTTCTGTGATTTTCATTGTTGGTGAATTTGCCCCTTGGCCTTAAATCAGCACTTGTGCCACTAATCTATAAAATGGAAACGAGACAGCTCTTCCCACTCATTGAAATTGTAAATAAAGTTCACACCAATATACAGAGAGAGAGAGAGAGAGAGAGAGAGAGAGAGAGAGAGAGAGAGAGAGAGAGAAGAAATCATCAAAAAGTATTGAAGTTCATCATATCTCTGTTAGTAAATTTTTATGATACCCAGAAATGGATTAGTTTGTAAAATTTAGACCAAAGGCAAAGCGCTGGGATATATGAGGGTATTCACTGCTGTAAATAATGTTGAGAGAACTGTTAGGAGAGGGTGGAATGTAAGAGATTACAAACAGATGTATAATAAAACGAATGAAAGGGGTGTAGCTAGAGACCCGAATGTTCACAAAAGGTTCATAAGATACTGTGAAAGGCTTCTGTTCAGTAAAGTCCCCCCATGTTTCCTTAACGAAGATAATGATAACTTCATTCATAACAGGCTGTCGAACTTGAGGACATGCAAACCTGGCACCAGTTAATAATTCGCAGGATTCCTGAAAACATACGGGGTGTTGGGGGCTGGGGTGCGGTTGACTTCTATGAGTAACAACTAACTTCGGAAGCCTGTTTGGAATAAAGTCTGGTATTAAAATGCTAAACTTTTACGTTATATCATTTTGCTTAACTGTTTTACGGGATATGTTTGCGCGCAGTTATAAACAAAACGTTAATTCTTTTCGTAAGAAACGAAATAATGATGAGAAATATAGCAGAATAAACTGATAAGTATTAAAAATGCAGGTATTTTGTTCGTTTCTGTTTTGGACGATCTTCGCCTTGCTTCCCAATGAAGTTGTACAGTGTTAAAATCAAGAATGTGTGAAAAGTATGAGATTAAAAATAAAATGAACACTAGAAATGTAACTGTACTCGAAAGACAATATATAATAATATCGATAGTTATAAGGAAATAATTTTGTCAATCATAGAGCACCTAAGTAAAAAAGTTTATCAGAACGCGAGAAAAGTTATTCTTGCTCAATAAAGTGGTACAACTGCCTCACTTGCCCAAATAAGGAAATTTTTGCCAGAATCAAAACTACTGAGGCTAGAGGGCTGCAAATTGGTATGTTGCAGCCTCTGGCATAAGCAATTTTTATTTTATTTAAGGTTAAAGTTAGCCATGATCGTACGTCTGGCACCGCTATAGGTTTTAACAACGCAGGCCACCACCTGACCGTGGCTGAAAGTTTCGTGGGCCGCGGCTGAGGGTTTCATGGGCCGAGGCTGAGAGTTTCATAGAGCATTATGCCCCTAGTAAATTTGGGAGCACTTTTTACTTGTTAATGGACACGTGCAGAAACAACCATTCTTGCAGGCGATCGTTAATGCCATGCGGTGGGGAGGAAATTAATCTGACATCCTTATTTTGTTCCAAGTGGTATTTCAGAGAGAGAGAGAGAGAGAGAGAGAGAGAGAGAGAGAGAGAGAGAGAGAGAGAATCTGTTCAGGTTTATCCTAACGGAAGCGTTTACATCGGATTAAACCTAAAGCAAGGGGAAGAGTATCATACGAAATCAGTCACCTGTAACATTGCATACAGTAATTTTGAAGTTTTCCTAAATTACATATAATTCAGAAAAGCAGCATTTACTTTGTAATGGCAAATAAACCATAACATAAAAATAATTAATAAAAGATATTGTTGGGGTTTATGTCAGTGTTCTCTAACTTCATTCCTCATGAATTTGGAAATGATTTAATATTCCAGTTTCATGCATGTGCGTGTGCGTGCCTGAGTGCGAGTATTTGTTTTAGTGTGTACATGAGTGCATGTGAACTATGGGACTTGGAGGGTATATCGGACAGAGATCCAGGAATAAATATGGTAACTGCTTTTGTTATCAAGACTTTTGTTCAAATTTGGTTCTTTTGCTTATCAAGCAAAGAAAGTGGCCTGCTCCGAGCTGCAGCGTTAGGGAGAAACAAAGCTCTTTTCAAAATGAAATTTAGTATTTCCTTAAAATGCTGCTCTGTTTGCCCGATAAATTTTTGTTTAATTTCAAGCCTGTTCTGCTAGATATGTTTGCTCTCCATTATAAACAAAACTCTTAATTTTTTCATAATATAATATAATATATATATATATATATATATATGAATAAACTATATATATAAAAATATATATATATTTGTTCGTTATATTATATTTTATATATATCTTATATATATATATATAAACGAGTTGTTGCCATTTAATTAGGTAAAATTTATGAGTCTGGATGAATTTTTGAATTAAATTACAAATGTTTTGTTAGAAATGTTTGCTCCTCTCACTCAAAGATAATTTTACTAATAACAGTTGTCTTTTTATATATGAAATGATTCTGGCCTTCCCAGTAGATTTCCATTCCCCCACTCCCCCACAGCCCTATCAGAACTCGGGAAAATTATTTATCTGGCTCAAAAGTAGGCAGTTAACTTACGTTCTTGACCTCTGCCTGGGCATTTGGTTGGCTTTTGAATCTGCTGCAACTTGCTTCTTGTTTTGAGGATCTGTACACCCGAATATATTGTGGATCCATTACCCTCAGCTTAAGAGTTCATCTTCGGATAATTCTAACCATACCCTTGGTCCAGTTATTAAAGCCAAGGGGACCTAATTTCTCTAGAAGTATTTAAACCCTATATAAGATAGAGAGTCTTCTTGTTGAGATCCACGGCACTTTAATCCTGTTTTGGTAAAACACCCGACTGCCTTGATTTATCCTCCAGACGTGCAAGTGACTGTCTTTCAAGAGGAGCCACAGAAAACTATAAATAAAAGTTGTTAGGGATATTAGATTGTATTTTTAGGATATTCTCTCTTTGCTTTTCTCTTCCTGTCTCTGGCCCCGCCTTTTGTGTTTGAATGAGTTATTTTTCTATCGTTAATTGGGTAAACGATTGTTGATAAGAATAATTGATATTCATATTATTTTTGTATCTGAAGAGGTTCAGGTATTATTTCTGACTTATATTAATGTATTAAAATTAAGGATTTTTCTTAGTATTTTCTTTTTGCCCCTTAATTGATTTTTGCACACGAAACAACTTGTGATACTTTCCAGGCAATCGTTATTTAGTATTGTGTTGGTGAATACTTGTTGATTTATTATATTTGATATAGTGTCAGAGAATCAGAGAGATCACATTATATATATATATATATATATATATATATATATATATATATATATATATATTAAATAATATATATATATATATAATATAAATATATACAGTATAACATGTGTGTGTGTAATTTTGAAGTATATATATATATATTACATATAATTAACAGATACCAGCTTTTACTTTATAATATATCCATAATATAAATATAATTATAAATTATATTTATAAATTTTTAAATGATTAAATATATCAAAAAAATATATAGTCTAATAAAAGGATGACAGCTAGAGGCCGAAGGGATGCTGCAAAGAACTTAAGTAATGATTACAGTGCACCGAGCGAGGTGTCATGACGGCACTAGCTCCCCACGGAGATATCCAGAAGTGGCCAACTGAACTATGAACTGCTGCTTCAGAGATGAAATTATTATGCCGTGGTGCCTTGAAAACGTTTTTCCTTTCAGCTCCTGAACTATGAATAAATCCTTCGTTTCGAGGAAAGTGAGAGCTATTAAACATTTCGTGTTCATGTAGTACTATCGGCAGGTAAGGAAACCACGGCATAATAATTTCATCTCTGAAGCTTCTTAGTTAAGTTGGCCTTTCCAAGATATTTGTGTGTTAGTTTTGTTTTTAAGTTTTAAACCTATATTCTATTTATATTTTTATTTATATATATATTTATATATATATATATATTTTTATATATATATATATATATATATACACACACACAAACACACACATATATATATATATATATATATATATATATATATATATATATATATATATATATATATATATATATATATATATATATATATATATATATATATATATATATATATATATATATATATATATATATATATATATATATATATATATATATATATATATATATATATATATATATATATATATATATATATATGAATATAAGATATATATAAAACACTATTTAAACGTTGCAACCATATATTTCGGGCACTTGCTGCTGTGCCCCTGTTCACTGGTAGAATATGGACAGATGAAATGTTACAAGGGTATATATACAGAGCATATATAGGTGTGGCATTAAGTCTTCGATGGTATGCAGGTGACCGTTTCCTAAGAAGGAGGAGAATAACCAATTCCCTAGTGGTTTTTGGCCTCATTAACTCCCGTTTGGCGACGATTCTGGAGGTCGCGTTTCCTGGGACATCTTCTTCAGGAGCAGTCTGAGGATTAAAGAGTCGATGTCGTCCGATTTCCAATGTCCTCCTGACAAGTTCATATTGTTGGTTTGATTGATGATAGCAGATTCCAGCATCTTTCTTTTGTACGGACAGCTACTTTTGAAAACCAGCTCCACCCCACTCCAGTTTATGACATGTCCTATATTTCTGATATGTAGGAAAATCCCCGAACTCTCTGAAGCGTAACGTACTGATCTTTTGTGCTCTGTTATTCTTTGCGAGAGCGATCTACCTGTCTCCCCCACGTAAATGTCATTACAATTGCTACACGGTATCTTGTAAACTCCGGCTTCTTCCCCTTTGTTATTTAAGTATACGTTAATGAGCGAACTCCCGATGGATTTGGGATAATGGAAAATGAACGGATTGTTAGACCTGAGTTGTTCGGTGGCTTTTTGGATGTTTTCGTCGATTTATTTTGTTGTTGAAATCTATTTGTCTGTTGTGAGTGGGACCTCTATAGTATATTTTATTCGCTTTGTTAATAGCCTTCTCGATAACGTGTGGTGGATAGAGCAGTTGTGTTAGGTGTTGGCGGATCGCGTTGAATTCTTTATCTAGGTACCCATTTGAACATATCCTAAGTCCTCTGAGTAATAAGTTGCACCCTACCATGATCTTTACGGAGACGTCTTGGTAGCTTAAGAAATAAATGTAGGAAACAACGAAGGTGGGTTTTCTATATATGGTTGCAACGTTTAAATAGTGTGTTATGGGCCTTCTTATATTCATATTACACTGTGGTATTACAGGAAAAGAACATTCACATTATATATATATATATATATATATATATATATATATATATATAATGTGTGTGTGCATATATATATATTAACAAACATACGATTATATAAGGATGTTAGGATTAATAAACATATACGCCCTATAATATATGGAAGTAGTTATACAACCTTCCTATGTTTAAAAGAAAGTATACTTTAGTTTAACCAGACCACTTGGCTGATTAACAGCTCTCCTAGGGCTGGCCCGAAGGATTAGATTTATTTTACGTGGCTAAGAACCAATAGGTTACCTAGCAACGGGACCTACAGCTTATTGTGGAATCCGACCCACTGTATAGCGAGAAATGAATTTCTATCACCAGAAATAAATTCCTTTAATTCTTCATTGGCCAGCCGGAGACGCGAACTCGGGCCTAGCAGAGTGCTAGCCGACAACTCTACCGACTCGCCCTCCTATGTTTAGGACCGGTGGTACGAATGAAGCGAAATCTCTTGCAAGCGACTGAAGGCCGTTAAGAAGTGTTTCTGGGGTTTGTTGTTTTCCTGGTTTTAATTTGCATTTTGTATTTCTCCTGAAATAACATTGCCGATCTCTGTTGATTTTATGAACACCCTGCCTTGACGCCATTAAAGATCCTCGGTTAATTATTTAATTGCTGCGTGTCCCTCCTTGACGAGAATGCATACGAAGTAAGAGCTGACATGATGAAAGGATGCGCGAGAACAAAGTTGCTTCTGCAAAAATCATTTTTCCTTCGTCTATTTCCTATTATTTCCATATTACTTATATTGTCTGGTTTCGTCAAAGGCAGCTTTCTTCATCATATGTTCACATATACAATTTAATCATCCTACTGCGTAATATGCTTTTCTGCAGTCAATTTACTTTCCCTTAAAACATGGCATCTTGTACCTTTGGGCACATAGACGCACATACAAGCAGACAGGCTGACAGAATCGCAAGCGACGATACTTTTCTCAGCACGAACTCAACGATATTATTTATGTTTTGGTATATCTGTTATTTCTAATATTTTCATAGTTATCGGTCATCTTTTCTACTACCCTCCTTTTCTCCTTTTTGCTCTTCTGCATTATCCCTTCACTCCTCCTTTATTTTCCCACTTCATCCCATCACAAAACTTCCATGCATCGAAATAAATCTTAATAGACATTTTAAACTGATTATTCTGTCAGATTTTTCATATATTGTATAAGTGTATGTAAAATAAAACCATAACTTGAAATATATATTATTCTTCAACTTGTGACACTAAAATTACTTTATTATATTTTTCAAGAGGAAATTCGGCTCTCTTAACCTTCCCGTTCTCGCTCTCTCTTTGGATATTATTATGTATTTTCAGGTTGAAGTCTGATCCCTTTTCTTAGTCTGACTTTTCCATAACTATCAATTAGAGAGAGAGAGAGAGAGAGAGAGAGAGAGAGAGAGAGAGAGAGAGAGAGGGTTTAGGGGCGAAGGGACTGGCGATGGGGGCAGTGGAAGAAAATGTTATAAAGCAAATGGGAGTTGCTTGATTGTGAATGTTACTTGCGCGAGCAGACCATTCATTTCCCGAAGAGTTAACTGAGAACTTCAAAGGAAGTTTCTCCTCGTAGTCGCGCATCTTGCCACAATCTTTTTTTTTTTTTTTTTTTACGTATTGGCAAGGAAAGTCTTCGTGATGACGCCGGAGGGAAGAAGAGAGAAACTTAAACGAGCTCTTTTTGCTTGTGAATCTTGAACGAGTCATTCATGCTTGCGAAACTTGAACGATTCATTTTTGCTTGCGAAACTTGAAGCGTCATTTTTGCTTGTTAAAATGACTGAAGGCGTAACTTTTAAGGAAGGAGTTAAGGAGTGAGTTGTTTGGCATGCTGAAGGACCACAATTCTCGATATTCATTCTCTCACGTAATTTAAAACGGTAATATAATTAGAGGCTAAAAGAGAGACAGAGAAACAAAACAAAAACAAGAGGAGGAAAAGAAAAAAAACATATATAAGATTATTTAATTGCCTGTATCGGTCTAGGCAGAAAACTGGTGTATGGTAAAGGAAATGATGGATAATATTTTATTTCTGTGACCGGCTTCACAGAAATATTTCTTTTAAAGAGATTAAATTTGCACAACCATCTCCCGCTGATTGCAGTTAATAGAGAAAGTATATATTGTCATAATTTATGTCCCGAGATAAAGAAAATTCACTGGATCAAGAAGACTTTCTTGGTAAAAAGCTATAGAAAATAGTGTTATACTGACAAAGTAATAAAGAAACTATTACACCAGTGATGGAATTTAACAAAGAAGTAAAATTTCACTGACTAGGCCAGTGCGTACATTCTGCCAGTCTGAATTTTCCTGGAAATTCTGTCTTTGTTACAAATTCATAACGTAAATGTTTCATAAAATACTGGAACAAACTGTTTCCTCTTCACCACTTTTAAACTTTGCTTCTGGATCCGGTGTAGTTCAATTAGGGGAGTTTATTTTCATTTGGTTGCTGTTTTATCTGATCATTTTTTTACTGAATAAATAAATTTATTTATTTATTTATTATTATTATTATTATTATTATTATTATTATTATTATTATTATTATTATTATTATTATTATTATTATTATTATTCGTTCTCGTTTTACACTTAAGGGGTTTAATTTTGCGGAGACTTTCTATTGTTATTATTCATTATTTTGAGTAATAATATGGACAATAGATACCTCTCAATACCTTTCTGATGAGCTTGAAAATGATCCTCATGGAAGTATCCTGTATGGGATCATTTGCCTTACTCATAAAAAAGCCCGGAATGGATGAATTACCTTTTATATGATAAATAACCTAGGTGTATAGTTGCAGTAATTAAAAGGTTATTATTGAATATATATTATTCATATTGTGGAATAATCTTTTTTATTCTAGCTGATAAAGTGTAAGCCCTAGGAAAAAAGAAGTCTACATTTTTTTGGGAAGAAAGGGGCTATAAAATAATGAAATAAAATATACCATACATTCGGTTAAAGGGAAAAGTTAAACGCTTTGTTTATATGAAAATATATCATCTTTCTTTCGTGATCTATGGCTGTTTGCAATTATAGCAGAATATTAAAGTAAGAAAACAGCATGACAATATTAGTTTAAGCTTCACAAAACAGATATAGTCACATCCAGAGAAAATTTTAGTAAAACTAGTAACCATGAATATAATTAAAGAAGCTAAAATATATAAGCTTGTTTGGAAAAAAAAAAAAATATTCTTAGGTAAATTACATTCAATTTCAACATCCGAAAAGTGAAATGTTTGTAACTTGGAAAATACTCCTAGAAAAAAAATACTAATATACTAAAATCTTTGACATAACTCTTAACGGAAATTTAGTCTTTAGAAATCCTTTTTCCATGTATATTACATATATATATATATATATATATATATATATATATATATATATATATATATATATATATATATATATATATATATATATATATATATATATATATATATATATATATATATATATATATATATATATATATATATATATATATATATATATATATATATATATATATATATATATATATATATATATATATATATATATATATATATATATATATATATATATATATATATATATATATATATATATATATATATATATATATATATATATATATATATATAATGTATATATATATGTGTGAAAAATATGTTTGTGTAAGTATATATATGTATATATATATATATACATTTATATAGTATATAATATATTAGTGATATATATGATATATATATATATATTGGATATATATATATATATATATATATATATATATATATATATATATATATATATATATATATATATATATATATATATATATATATATATATATATATATATATATATATATATATATATATATATATATATATATATATATATATATATATTGAGACTGTCATTAGGAATAAACATTAATCATTTATATATGATGCTTCTAAGTGGAATATGGAAAATAGTGGTTAAAGTAAATGACTGAATATTATGTTAAACATTTTCTTACAAAGTTGAAAGAAATATGTAACAGACAGTAAAAAATCGTGATGACGAAGTCTGGACATTTGCTTTTTAGTTGATGTAGCCATTTTTGGTGGAAGACCTCTTGTGTTTGCACGTACTCGCTTGATCACTAAAGCTTGAAGGAATCTCGGGACGCTGTCATTTCTCAAGTGTGTTACACACATCGCCCTCGTCATATGCCAGTACATATGAGAACACATATGAAATCCGTGTTGCCAATTATCAATAACACTTTTAAAATAATTATATAATCAGTTTCTATTCCATTTTCAATCATGTTCCAGTGATTTCTGCAACATCTTAAATATAAATAATGTTATTAAAATAGTTTTATGACGGTTGTGAGAAACCGCAATTGGTTACCAGTGTGCATGGAGTTTGAGTAAAATAGCGTAAGTGATAATGGAGACGAGGGAGATGCTTGAAGAGATTCATGGGTGACGATGCCTGAATAGGTAACCCCATTCGATACCTTTACAATATATATATAACCAAGAAATGTAGAAGATCTCCTTTAATTGTCACCACAATCTTATTACACTCTGATTCACATAGTTTTTTGAATAGAAACTCCACTAAGCAAATTTCTGTTCTTGAAGCCGTTCGTTCATACCAGATCAGATATAATTATTCTTAATTACTCAACGAAGAACCACTATTCAGACAAGACCACCGGGCCAGCTTTAGTCCTTGAAGTCCCGACAATAGCATCTAAATACTACGGAGCGAGATTGCACCTTTAAGGAAATTAATTGCAAAGCGGTCCGCTTTTGAGATGTCCTGTCTTCACTCGCACCTCATGCACTAAGAAAGGGACTGCGGCATTAAGGCCTCTCAGCTACTTGTTTGCCTTCGCCTAATGCATTTAATTGGAATCTGATTACATTACCTCTAATGCAGAAACCACGTTGGCTGAATGCGCTGCTTCCTTTGACTGAGCTTTGTTCAATCCGGAGGAAGCAGAGTCTTCTCGGAATACCTCCGTGGAATGAACGAGGTTTAACCTCCCAGTTGGATAGGTAATATTTAGATGTAAATATGACGAAAATATTGACTCGTTCTTTCTCTCTCATATTTGAAGTTTGTTTAGTCCTTTTGACTTGTTTGAGATTTCTACATTAGAAAAAGTTATTTTCATCAAATTTTTTTCTACCATACTAAAAAAACACTTTTTATAGTAAAGATATTAAAAATGCAGTATTTTTGGTTTAAAATTCATATGATAACAAAATTTTTCTTTTGTATTTATTTACAGTATTTGTTCATCTTTTATAACAAACATGCCTAAAAAACATTTGATACTTAAGAATAACAAACAATAGTAAACAGAACATGCTAAGAAGGAGGGCTTCATGAAGAAATAAGAATCTATACAATTAGTGACAAAAAAACATGCCTCTCGGTATTCTGGAGTGATAGATACCAGGACCACCAAAAGAGGGACGCAGTCCCCATGGCTTCATGGAGCAGTGATCAATTTTATGCTTTTATTTTGCACAAAACATAATTAAAACTCATTATGTCCTTAATATATATACCGCAATAAAACTTGTACTGGGTAGCTTTTATGGACTGGTAGTGAGTATGTATGCAATCGTCGTTGAAAAATGCGAATGCGGATATATATATGTTATCTCATAAATAATTATTGAGGACCTCATATATCCCTATGGAACCACTATATGCGTATATATATATATATATATATATATATATATACGTGGCTAATTCTAATATGTCATTGCTGTCGTGGTCAGGTTGGCATACCTCCCTGTATTGATAGTTTGTTTCCATTATCTGGTTTCAATTTCTTGCGTTTGGATCTTATGGCTTCAGAAATCCAAAAAGCAAATATGTATAGAATTACATATGTGTCTAGTAAAAGTGACCAGTAGATTCACACACACACACAACAAATACACACACACACACATATATATATATATATATATATATATATATATATATATATATATATATATATATATATATATATATATATATATATATATATATATATATATATACATACTGTACATGCGTGTGTGCGAGTATGTGCTATTTATTTAAAATAGGAGTACAAAATGAGAAATCGCGTCCAGTAAAATTCGTCGTGTGAAATAGTCTTTTCAATTACAAGGAACACCAGTAAACTATTGGAAGAAATTAGTTCTACTAAGTTATTCAGAAGCCAGTAGACCCAAACTTTCCAGAGAGCTGTATAAGACACAGTGAAATGCTTCTTTTCTATAAAGTCCTTAGCAAAGATAACGATGGTGTCATCCTTAATAAGCTTTCGAATTTGATGGCACCAAGCAATTATCCACAAGCATTTACTTCTCTGATGACGAACAGCTGACTTCAAATGCCTATTCGGAAAAGTAATGAAGCCTGGTATTCAAATTGCTTAATTTTCTAACTATCATAGTTTCATAGTTATTATAAAAGCAATAATTTTTTCTTTCAACATTTTCTCAAAACCTACGTTTTTTTTTGGTACAGGAGTATATCTAGAAGACTGAACCAAATTCAATGAAACTTTTACGGCATGTAGTATAACTGTATATCTTTAATTTGGGGTAAGGAAAAAGTATTTTTGAACGCAACTATTTTTTTATATTATTTATGAAAAAAGACACCCGATTTTTTTCAACTGTAAATTTATATAATTAGAGGTGGAATTTTGTGATATCCTTATGCATATATTTTCAGTATTAGTTATTTAATAGTGGTAAAAATTTTATTCAAATCCCTTCAGTCATAAAGCAGCAATGTTCACCTACCTTATAATGGAGTCTTATGGCATCGACGCGCCAATTAAAATATCAATTACAGCTAAGCAAGATTTCAGAGCATCTTGTTTGAATCCTTTTGATATCGCTCGCACCTCACGGACTGGGCCAAAGAGGCATCTGCTGTGTTTTCGTGGCTCATCAATTCAGTATCTGATTAAATTACCTTTGAAGTAGAAATCGAGATTATCTGCTGACTGCGGCCTCTTTAGTGAGCTTGGAGTACTTCAGGGGAAATGGAGTCCTGCCGAACTGTTTGAAATGTAATGAATGTCATTTTATCTTGTCAGGCTGTATAAAAATCGTAGTTTTTATTAATGCTGCAATGTACAATAATTCTGATAGTATTCAAGTGAATTATTTTACATGGGAAAATAACAGCATTTCCCTTTCACTTTCGGTCTGCACTTTAAAGGTCTCCCAAATGATAAGTTATTGCAATTGAAACCCTTCTGCAGTTGAAAAAAGTTAACTCGTGAACATTGTAGACATGATGTTTTAGCAGAAACAATGGAGTCATAGAATTCAATGTGTCATAAAATGATCGACTTTCTAGAAATATTCTGCTTAAAGTTGAAGTCCTCTACGATAGAACGTCCGTTCTCCAAGACGCATTACATTTCGCTACAAACTGAAAATAATACTTCAAAACAGTGCATAATGGTACAACTGTCGTTTGTATAAAGTTACAACACATACACATTTGTATAGATTTACAAAATACCTTACATACTCTTTGCTATGAGAGTATTTTATGGTCATAACGGAAATCATCACAAGGTACATCACGCCTCGCCATCACATTTGTCTAATTTGCTTCCTACTTATTCATTTCCGCAAAGGTAACAAAACAGAATCCCTCACCTCTTTCCACTAAGGCTCAAAATTCCAAAGTCGGTCGTTGATCCTCAGTTTATATGGTGGTACTTTCTAACGTTACATCTTCCTTGTTAACTTTAGAGCAAATTTCAGCTATTCTGACCCTCCAACCTGAGACTGAACTGCCACATAGAATCCAAATTTAATCATCATCAACGCGAGTTGGATGATCAAACTGCGTGAACTTTAATTCATCGTAGCTTAATGAGTTCCATCTCATCATCTCGTGAGAGCTTCTTCATATGGTACAATTTTAACCTGTTTTCAAATGATTTCATGCATGGCACATTAAGATAATATGGGAATCAAGGTAAATAAACTATATCGTTTACAAAAAGAGACACACTCGTGGAAGAAGATGGAATAATGAATTTGTGTGTATGTGAGAGAGAGAGAGAGAGAGAGAGAGAGAGAGAGAGAGAGAGAGAGAGAGAGAGAGAGAGAGAGAGAGAGTTTGATAATAAATTTTGTTAGATCGTCGTTTAATTCCGTCGACTGAATCTCGTTTTATAAGAAAAGGCTCCGCCTGTTTAAATGATAGTTGGAAGTGTTAGTCAGAAAAGCGAAAAACATAATGACCCTCCCACCTGTTAATTCTCTCTTGATAGATTTTATAATATTTCTGGGTTGGTTTTCACAGCTTGTGATGGCTAGATAGTAGGAATGTTCTTATGTACAATGAATGGTGCCCAGTTGATTGAGAGTACTGTTTTAAGCAGAAGGAGGCTATAAGGTAAGTTCTCCACTGTGCTTGTTTTTATTCATAAAATCTCCGTTTCTAGTGATTGAAATGGACTAATACTTCCAGTGAATCATACATTTAATGATTATCTTTCTATCACTTTACATAGATAGGGTTGCAATGGAAATGGAACTAACTCTGGCCGACATATAGACTACTATTCTTCCTGCCGTTTTCTCTCCTCTATGTTTTCTTCTCATTTTGTAATGTCTGGATTTGCCGGAAATCCTGTAACATGTACATAGGAGGTGCTCAGTCTACTCTGAATGCTGCATGTCTCCCTGGAGGTAAGAGCTGAGTAGGGAAAGTTCATCTTTGAGGGTCCATTCATTCGTAATATCTGTTTGCAATGGTTGAAATGTCTTCGAATTCAAGTGGATAATAAATAATATGGTTTCCCTTTGAACTTGACCTAAATTGACCTCCCATACCTACTACCTCTTATACACTATGTATTATAAGCAATGAATCAAAAATTGCGAATTTGTATCATCATACACTATTCACCAATCACTATACACTAATAGACCAGATGGCTGTAGACTCGACACTAGGATTATTCAGATTTTCTTCATTGTGACCCGAATTCAGGTTACAAGAATCCTTGTAACTTATATATACATACATACATTATATATATATATATATATATATATATATATATATATATATATATATATATATATATATATATATATATACACACACATATATATATATATATACACAAACACACACACACATATATATATATATATATATATATATATATATATATATATATATATATATATATATATATATATATATATATATATATACATATATATATATATATATATATATATATATATATATATATATATATATATATATATATACATACATATATGTATATAAATAATCCGTGCGATTGTTCGCGCAATTTAAACAAAAATGTTGTTTGAAAAATCTGGTGTAAAAGTCCAATCATATTTTGAATTAGTGTATAATACTCAAAGAAAAGTATCAAAAATTTAAATCAGTAATTTTAGTGTCTTTGAATATAGTACATACTGTACATGGAATAATGGCTAGCAACAGTTCACTAGGATCAAAGAAATGCTCCTTACATCCTTCTTCCGCTAAATACTACTTCTCACAGTGTTCTCCCAACTTCTGTTCCCAGCTCCTCCTCTCTCTCCACCAATACTATTTCTTTGATCCTCTGTTACCATACACTTGGGTCTTAAATACTTTCCCAAAATCATTTGTTTGGCCCCGATGAAGAACGCATTTAACTGAGTTCAGTGAGTAATTCCAAACAGTTCTTCCAGCATCTTCAATACTTGTAACATTATTTTCTTGAGAATTCGGCTGTCATACATTCTTTTAAGATGAACTATCTATTCCTTTCCTTTTGATTAATTGACCCTCAGCAAAAGAGAAAATTTCTTCTCAAAACGGACTCTTACGAGTCACTAACGATTCCAACCAATACGTTATCTGTTTCCTCATCTGTAATGGCACGCATTGAGAGTCGCTCGAGACGTTCAAGGAGAAAAACATCCCGAAATGAAGACCTCATTTACATTTCCATTGCATGAGGTTTGCCAAACATGATTCATCATTCATGGAACTTTTTTTGAGAGAGGATGCAAAGGTCACTGAACCTGATCAAGAGCGAAATTTTTATATCCTCATAATTTGCTTGTGAGGGCAGGTACGACTAAGGTTCGGAGTTCACAGCTTACTAATTTATTTACAAAACATACACACAGATCAAGGGCTCGTGCGGAGCCGAAATGTACCGTCTGACCTTAGACAGGTAGAAACAGGGGTTAAGTACAAGCATTTGTTTTTGTTAACAGCGAGAAATATACATATAAAATGGTACAGGATATCGGGAGAAGTTCATACATACATGGTTGGAAAGCTGGCGGTCCAATACATACATTGGTAACAATACATGA
>NC_089786.1:39413240-39426899 GCF_040412425.1 Macrobrachium rosenbergii | reverse complement strand
TATATATATATATATATATATATATATATATATATATATATATATATATATATATATATATATATATATATATATATATATATATATATATAATAAGTCCAACGTCCCGTGGGTCGAACCAGCTACGGACGAGGAATCAGGACTACAGTGACACACTAACCAGTCGGCCACAAGAGAGGGTATAAGTGAATACCATCTCCCATCAACCCACCCGTCGAACTCAGGTGTTTTGTGTTTGGAGACGATATCCACCCACCTCTGCCATGTTGACCGTGTAGTCGTTTGTCGCGTGAGCCATATTATGACTATTTATCACATCACCGTGATTCATATACAATCGAAAGCTACAAACGTCCTTTAATATCCAATTCACTCTACCTCGGAAGTAATATATTTTCATATATGTTACCGAAGGGGAATTTTTAGTTGATAATAAGTCCACCGTCCCGTGGGGTCGAACCAGCGACGGACGAGGAATCAGGACTACAGTGACACACTAACCAGTCGGCCACAAGAGGGTATATAAGTGAATACCATCTCCCCATCAACCCACCCGTCGAACTCAGGTGTTTTGCGTTTGGAGACGATATCCACCACCTCTGCCATGTTGACCGTGTAGTGCGTTTGTCGCACGTAGCCATATTATGACTATTTATCATCACCGTGATTCATATACAATCAGAAAGCTACAAACGTCCTTAATATCAATTCACTCTACCTCGAAGTAATATATTTTCATATATGTTACCGAAGGGGAATTTTAATTAATAATAAGTCCACCGTCCCGTGGGGTCGAACCAGCGACGGACGAGGAATCAGGACTACAGTGACACACTAACCAGTCGGCCACAAGAGAGGGCATAAGTGAATACGGATCTCCCATCAACCCACCCGTCGAACTCAGGTGTTTTGCGTTTGGAGACGATATCCACCACCTCTGCCATGTTGACCGTGTAGTGCGTTTGTCGCACGTAGCCATATTATGACTATTTATCACATCACCGTGATTCATATACAATCAGAAAGCTACAAACGTCCTTTAATATCCAATTCACTCTACCTCGGAAGTAATATATTTTCATATATGTTACCGAAGAGGGAATTTTTAGTTGATAATAAGTCCACCGTCCGTGGGGGTCGAACCAGCGACGGACGAGGAATCAGGACTACAGTGACACACTAACCAGTCGGCCACAAGAGAGGGTATAAGTGAATACGATCTCCCATCAACCCACCCGTCGAACTCAGGTGTTTTGCGTTTGGAGACGATATCCACCCACCTCTGCCATGTTGACCGTGTAGTGCGTTTGTCGACGTAGCCATATTATGACTATTTATCACATCACCGTGATTCATATACAATCAGAAAGCTACAAACGTCCTTTAATATCAATTCACTCTCCAAATATATATATATATATATATATATATATATATATATATATATATATATATATATATATATATATATATATATATATATATATATATATATATATATATATATATATATATATATATCTATATATATATATATATATATATATATATATATATATATATATATATATATATATATATATATATATATATATATATATATATATATATATATATATATATATATATATATATATATATATATATATATATATATGTGTGTGTGTGTGTGTCGGACAATTCGGTCCCGGACAATTCGGTCCCGGACAATTTGGCCCCGGACAATTTGGTCCCGGACAATTCGGTACTAGGACAATTCGGTACCAGGACAATTCGGTACCCGGCTTGTCATTTTTATTATTTTTTTTTTAGTTTGGTTATTCCCTTAGTTGTTTATAGATAATATAAACTAACTACCCAACTATTCATTAATAAACAATTAGTTTGGTTATTCCTTAGTTGTTAATAAAAAAAGACTATTAGTTTCTGTATTTCAAATTTTTTACTAAGTTTACTGCAAAGGTACCTTTAGATTTTTTATTCTAGTTTCACCCCATCATTCACACAATGGAGTCTTGCAAGTGCATACGATCGGAAAAGGGAAATACAGAATTAGTGAATAACGAGGGGCCAGATGCTATGATAATGGACTTCGAAAAAGCTGCGCAAAACGCATTTTCAAATACGTTTCCAGAAACAACTATTTCTTTTTTCTTGTTTCATTTTGGACAGAATGTTTACAGGCATATTGTAGCTGAAGGTTTCAAAGTACGTTACCACGAAGATGACATATTTAGTCATAAAATGAGATGTTTTATAGCCCTAGCCTTTTTACCTGTAAATCAGGTTGCTGATGCTTTTGATGAATTGGTTGACGATGATGATATCTCGCAACCTATTGTCTCTTATTTTGAAAATTCATATATAGGACCAGTGAGAGGGAGAGGTGCCAGAATGAGGAGAATTGATCCAAAATTTTCAATAGAATCTTGGAATGTTCTAAACCGATGTTTGAACGGAGAATCGCGTACAATTAATAATTTGGAAGGTTTTCACAGCACAGTATCCATCCAAACATATGGAAATTGATTGAAGCCCTTAAAAGTGAAGAGAGTTTGGCAAAAACAAAATTACAAAAGCTTCGAAACGGGGATGAACCAGTCAAAAAGAAGTACAGGGATTGTGACAAGCGTATCACTCATCTAGTACAGAGCTATAATCAAGCAGAAAGAATGCAGTTCCTTAAAGCAATCTCTCATAATATTAAGGTTTAAATTTTTTTTTTTTACTTTTAAGTACAAGAAATGTATGGTTTTTACTGTTTTACTTTTATATAGATACGTTTAACGACAAATGTATGGTTTTTACTATTTTATTTTAATTAGGTACTTTTAACGACAAACAATGTATGGCTTTTACTATTTTATTTTTATATAGATACTTTTAACGACAAACAATGTATGGTTTTACTATTTTATTTTTATATACATACTTTTAACGACAAAAAATGTAAATCTGGAATAAAAAACTAAAAGTTTTTTTAAATGGAATTTATGTCTGCCAACTAAAAAGTTTTTTCTTTGTAAATAAATAACAAACTTTCGTTTAAAAATGACAAGCCTGCCACCCACTTTTTTATATTCTTTGTAAATAAGTAAGAAAATAACCAAACTAGTCGTTTAAAATGACAAGCCTGGTCTGCCACCCACTTTTTTTATATTCTTTGTAAACAACTAAGGAAAATACCAAATTAATCGTTTAAAAATGACAAGCCTTTGGGTACCGAATTGTCCTGGTACCGTATTGTCCTAGTACCGAATTGTCCGGGACCGATATTGTCCGGGACCAAATTGTCAAGCCTGGTCTGCCACCGAATTGTCCAAGGGACCCACTTTTTTATATTCTGTAACCAAACTAGTAGCACCATATATATATATATATATATATATATATATATCTATATATATATATATATATATATATATATATATATATATATAATAATTCTGCTTTTTTTGATTCGGTTAAGTAAGAAAATCAGACTGTCATTCGATGGGCCGTTTAAAAATGACAAGTTCAATTCCCAAACTAGTCCGGCTGATGAAGAAGTTAGAAAAATGAATTTATTTCTGGTGATAGAAATTCATTTCTCGCTATACTGTGGTTCGGATTCAAGCCTGGTCTGCAATAATATTCTTTGCTGTAAGAAAATAAATCCAAACTAGGTCCGTTGCTATATTCTTTGTAACCAAACTTGGTTCTTAGCCACGTAAAAAACAAAGTCTAAACTCCTTCGGGCCAGCCCTGCTGTTAATCAGCTCAGTGGTCTGGTAAAACTAAGTATACTGTTATATTTATATATATAATATTGAGAAAGAAAAGGCCCAAACAAAACATCAAATTAAGAAAAAAAACACACACACTGACAAGAAAGAAAAACAAATCAGAACTACTGAAAGAAAGCATGGAATATAAATTTAAGATCAAGATGAATATGAAAAAATAAAATTTTGAGAGTTGTCAAAATGAAACCACATAAAAAGTTGTGTAGGGAAGGGTCGGGGTGTGGATTAGAATCTCAGTTATGTCGCTCCTGAGAACTTCTGCTACCAGGCAGTTTTCATTAAAAATTCACTATGCCTCTATGGGACTTCAGCAGTGAGTTAAGTACTAGCTGCTAGTCAACTGTAGCGGTGCGCTGCTGGATGAATTGAGTAAAAGAGAGCGAAAGAGCATGAGAGAGAAAATAATAACAATGTGAGAGTTCAGTACACTACCAAAACATATCAAAACGAGAGTTCCTCGACGAGGTAAGCCTTATTTCATGTAGGTAACACCACATATCAGATATTTGCTCTCTCTCTCTCTCTCTCTCTCTCTCTCTCTCTCTCTCTCTCTCTCTCTCTCTCACTGCAATACTATTCTAAAAGATTTCAGGGTAATGGTAAGCAATTACTGGCCCCATTTGCAAATGTCAGTTACACAAGACCCTCTTCATGTTACAAATTAAATTAGGTTCACAGAACGTAATTACCTGTTGGCGTCGCACAGAAGGGAGGCCAAAGGCAGAGGGGAAGTTTCTGCAATTTGAGAAGACCGAATGAGAAAACTGACTTCAGTTAAATTTGGATATAAGGAAAACCAAAACGAAAGAAAATAACTGTAGAATAAACAAAGTATTTCTCTCTCTCTCTCTCTCTCTCTCTCTCTCTCTCTCTCTCTCTGTCTCTGTCTCTGTCTCTCTCTCTCTCTCTCTCTCTGTCTCTCTCTCTCTCTCTGTCTCTCTGTCTGTCTCTCTCTCTATATACACACACACACACACACACACACACACACACACATATATATATATATATATATATATATATATATATATATATATATATATATATATATATATATATATATATATATATATATATATATATATATATATATATATATATATATATATATATATATATATATGATAAAAGTATATATGGCACGTTAAAAATGGCACAGGTAAAAATAACATAAAAGTATGGCACAATCAGATGAAAAAATTGGAAAAAAAAACACAAAGGATCAAAATATATTTTTCCATTGATTTTTCCTATTTGTCTACGAATATATATATATATATATATATATATATATATATATATATATATATATATATATCTGGAATATAGATGCACTTATATATACATATTGATATGATGGGCTAGTACTAAACCGCGAAACATTGTATATTAATTAATCAAAGTATTTTTCCATTGTGCCCATATTTTTTTTCCTATTTTTTGGTATATATATTGTTATGTTATTTCTTATAGATTGACACAGTATAATGGATCTGGCGGTATAAAAATGGCATTAAGTGTCATATGTATATATAGATAAAGATGGATATATATATAATGACATATATATAACTTGGTTTTCAAGAGTAGCTGTCCGTACAAAAAGAAAGAAAAAATATATTGATTGGAAATCGGACGCCATGACACCTTAATCCTCGCACCCTTTTGATGATGCCAGATAAACAGCTGAGGCCAAAACCACTAATATATATTTGACCTAAGGCCACACCTTCATGATGTCCATATTCTACCAGTGAACAGGGCACAGAAACAAGTCTGGAAACATAGTACTAAACCGCGAAACATTATATATTAATTAATCAATATATTTTTTTCCATTGTATATATTTTTTCCTATTATATTTATATATATATATGTATGTGCCATATATATATATATATATATATATATATATATATATAGTATATATATATGTATATATATATATATATATATATATATATATATATATATATATATATATATATATATATATATATATATATATATATATATATATATATATATATATATATATATATATATATATATATATATATATATATATACCAGTCAGGTCATCAGAATCATAACTGATTTTAGAAACGTTCCTATACCACTTCCCCCCGTTTTGTTCTAAAGTTAAGCCCTGAAACTACGTTTGTCAGCGGTTCGCACATACCTAGTGCACACAAGGCCATTGATTATTTTATCGAATCTTAAATGGAAAAAGGGGCTATGTGAAACTGTTTTCTGTGCGAAGATGCTAATCGTTCCTATGTGTAGTTTGGCGTCGTTCCCACTAACGGAAAGGTTGTCTAGCTCATTTTCGCAGAACACAGGCGGCATCGAACTTTTATTTTCTCCTCGTCATCGCCTGAAGAGGGCCTCGCTAATTGTGGTTATGCCTTCTCATGCAGATAAGGCAACATAGACTCTGGGACATTTTTGTAGTATAAGTAGCTTTCTGCTCACCTTAAGTAAGTTTTGAATTTCATCTAAGTAGTTTTCCATTTCTGACTACTGCATAATAGTAAATACATTTCATTCCTTGGTGATCATTCTATGTTCGTTTCAAGAAGTGTTTATTAGATTATAGAAAATGAAATAGCATTTCATGGAAATTGATTTATGCATCGATTCACTCATTTATTCCAACGAATGAAACAGTTTATACAATTTATATTTAACAGGCATTAAGCAAATAGAATCTAGAAGAATGAGAACAAGAAGCTGGTATTTGAAATGATCAAATGATTTGTCAAAGTAACAGACTTGTCATTTCCGCCGAGAGAGAGAGAGAGAGAGAGAGAGAGAGAGAGAGAGAGAGAGAGAGAGAGAGAGAGAGAGAGAGAGATTTTCTTGTTATGTCAACCATCTCTTCAATGTTGCTATATAAGTGAGAAATGTGCTAATGAACCTCTAGTGGTTCATTACTAATACATAAACTTTCATTACGTAAGATAGGCTATCAGAGCACTTGTTAGTTATCAACGAATACTGGAAAATTTTCAGTAAATAAAAGTTTTCATTTATATTTTGTGTTATGTTATACTAAGGCCTATTGCATTTTGTAAAGGAACAAGTTAATTTCTGTCACAAAGTTTTGTTTAAAAAAAAAGGAAAGTTTTAGAGAATGAACATTGATTGACTCTTCTAAGGACCGTTCTGAGTTGGCTCTTCTTCAAACGGAAGTCAGCTCCTTCCCATAAGCTCATTTCACTACTCATTGAATAATTTCAAGTCATTGATAAGAGTTTTACTATTTGTTATCCTGCAAATGACTTGCGTACCCAGCAGTGATGAGGGTATCTGGGGGACGGTTGAAGGAAAACCTTATTTCTCTATCTCTGCTAACGAGGCAAGAGTTTCAACTTTTGAAGTTTGCACTTTTAGACGTCTGAAATACGGTATCTTCCGCGGACTCTTCTAACTCGTGCGTGTCTTTGTTCTAGAATTATGTTTATAAACCTTCAAACTCCTAAATACTTTCAATGACTGCATCGTTGCGTCTTCAACCTGATTAAACAGAAAAATATAAACATTAGGTTTGAAGGACAGAGTATCCCTCATTACGAAAACGGGCAATGGTCGAAGTTATCAAAATAAAGAATGAATACTAATTATACTACTAAACTGATGAAATAATACCAAAGACGGTAGTTACTGGTATTGAACAATTGTCGTGTGGTATTGGATTAAGTTTTCTCCTGCCATCAGCTATTACATTTAAAAATCGAGCAAGTTTACTGCTACCAAGCAACACCAACAGGGGAACGGGGCGTATATTCAAAATCTTACGTTTGTGACGTCGTGCCTTATCAACAATCTTGTGTAGACCATGATATCCGAATTCCAAAACTACGTCCAAAAATTATTCATATCGTACTGAAGAATAACAACAGCTGCTCCAAGCCATCTTTCCGCATTCAGATAAATTTCAATGGCCCTGCATGTTATTCGCACCGACACTGAATGCAAAAGAAGAGAGGCTTAAATGCATTCGGAGAATTCGGTCACAGTTTCACTGAGAAATGTTAATTGATTTATACTTTCCATTGCCTTCTTTGTGGTCATAACTTGAGGATAAGTAATGCTTGCGAATCCCACTCAGAACATGTATACTATTTTTGACAGTACACACTGTTACATTTCAAATCATATCGTTTGCATTTATATAACTAACTGTTTCGTTGATAGAGCTCCGAATAGAGTCTTAGAGTTTACAACTCATTTGACTACACAATACGGAGGCGAAAGTTAGTAGTACCCCACGTATACGAAAAAAAAGCCTGTTCTGAATGGGTTGCATTTTTTCTGTCAGTATCCTCTACTTACAGTAAGTTCTAGTGCATCTAACTGAAGAATAATTTCATTTGCAAGACATGGATTTATGAGGTCCTTCGACAGTTATGAAGTGTTCTCTGCTTTTAAATTCCACTTTTAAAGAAGAAGAGGGAATAGGAAAAGAAAGCTAATCGGATGGAGAGACAAAGATCACAAATGAGAGGAGTAATGATGTTTGAGAGAGTCATCGACTATTAAAAAAAATAATTCCTTTCCTTGCAGTTGTCCCTTAGAAATGTTTTCGGCCTGGGATTGTAAAGTAGCCAGAAACTATGGCGCTAAAATTCTTGGCTAAAGGCTAGTAGGGTCCCGCTTGGGCCCTCCGGGCATCCGTCGTCCAAAACAACAAACGTGACCTGCCGCAGAACATCGAGTTTCCCCAGAAAACAAATCAAAGACGGACGGCTGCAGCAGCGATTTTCATGTATCTGCAGTAACTACGGCATCTCATTTGTTAAGAAAAAAAAAAAAATCTATAAATGTAAAACGCTTCAAGCTTTTGAATCATATGTAATGGTCAACTTTCCTTATTTTGTACAAAGAATTGTTAACTGTTTTCCAGGTGTAAGAAACACACCTGACTGTAAAATTACCCCTGGCTTGCTCTGATGTTAGATGCCATCTTTCCGTTCGCAGAGATCCATGTCGTGTCAGAAATTTGTGGCTGCTCTATGAGCAAGAGCCCGTGCTGGCATAAAGCCAGCTTAATAAAAAACAACAACAATAAATTAGTAAGTACCCAGATGCTGCCTCTTGCTCACCTCGTCTCTACAGGCTAAAGAAACGAGGTTCCAACAAATCTACTTTCTCTCACAAGGAAATAAACCTTTTTTTAATACATAACCTCTTGCCAAGATGTGGAGGAAGACAATTTAGAATTTAGGAGGACAAAAATAATTATAAACAAATTAAACTTCCCTTTCATAAGACAACATTAGTAACAAACTAAGGCACTGGTGTACGCCTATTTAAAGTAGCATTACTGTACAGCCTCTCTTGAATCAGTGTACATCGGCAGCAATGATATTCCCGGGAAGAAAGAACCTCAGTGTGACAACGTGGCATTGCTGCAGTGCTGAAGTAGTTAATGAATGAATGAAGCATGACGCTGATGTGTAGAATCACAAGACTTAAGATTCTTCATATTAAATCCTCAGTATCAACCTTGTGTACAATTGGACAATATAAAACATAAATATTCAAATATTACTGATACTGAGTAATCACCGCGAAGAGACAGATCAAGGAGAGACCCTCTGACGTTGACCAAAGGATACATTCATACGTCAGTTTTGCACAAACAGACTACAAGGCGCAATAGTAACCTGCAATACCCTTTGCTGCAATTCCATTACAAGAGAGAGAGAGAGAGAGAGAGAGAGAGAGAGAGAGAGAGAGAATAGTGCAAGTAAACCAATAACTTCACGAGGACAGCAAAGATCCCAGTTTCATCCACAAGGGGGGGTGGGAGATTTCAGTCGACGAATCTCGAGGAGAAGCGAACCCCATTACATGAAGCTGGAGTCTGTGTATTTGTTTGTGTTTATCTTTATATAAATGACCACTTTTATCCGTGTTCCTCTTTTCACTTTTATCCTGACCTTTTTGACAGCAATTTGCCATTTTTCTCTCATATTTATTCATTTCACAACGAACATTAATTTATCAGTTTATTTATTTGCTCATATTTTCTCACTGTGGTATTTATATATTTTTTTTAATATATTAGCAACAAGATCCGTGTCGCTGAGAGTGATGAACATTGCACTGTGTTTTAACCAGTCAAATACATATAAAATATTATACGTACGTAGTTTCTAACTATAAAAAACAAACAGTAAAAGCGTAAGACACAATTTCATATCTTAGGAAGAAATAATTTTTTTTTTTTTTTTTTTTTTTTTTTTAGATCCACAAAGATTTATGTACTTTCCCGTTTATTTCTCCTTCTGTTTCTCTCAGGTTATTAACCAAACCTTCAGGACAAAAAAATTCTCATTTCTTGAACTCTGTCTTTTGACATTTCAGAGACTACTCTAAAGTACTAATTGGAAGATAACAACTGCTCTCAAAGAGGTTCAGCACTATTTTGAGATGATTTTGCTCTTCAGGAGGCTTGAATGTCTAAATTACCGATGCTGCAGAGCTCTCTAAGCTGGACAAGCGTAAGATCGAGGATAGATCTCGCCTTGCAGGAAACCTGCCCTCTAGACTAAAGATCTATATTTATTTCATTTTATGTGATAAACTCGTTAGCCGTTCAGTAGTAAAATAAGATGAATAAATAAAAATGGCAACAATTAAGAAAAACATAGGTTATGCCTTGAAGTAATGAGGTATGCGAATCTCGGTCTGAAGGCGATAAATACATGGATGAAGAGGAGAAGGAAGAAGAAAGTGTAGAAGAGGAAGGGAAAATAACCATAGTAATAAAAGCTTTATCACGTTGACTGTCAGATGCTCCCCGTTGTCTTTAAGAAGAATTTGAGTGTCACCAAGTGAAGCTTATAAAAGAAAAGTAATGCCTCTCAGATTGCGTGGAGTGCTACAGTTTCCTTTATATACTTTTTAAAAAAATTAGGATTTGAGTATAAATACTGATAACTTCCCCATCTCATTTGCAGCAGAGGTTAATTTAGTGATCGTCTTATTTACGGTGATCTTGTATCCCTGAGGCCAGAGCAGCTCCAATAACTGAGGGCTAACCTTTATCTAGTCCAATAGATGTTTTCTATTTCATTTTTTTTAGGCAAACCACGCTGTTATAAACGAGGGCCAATAAATAAAAATAATGGTATTTACGATAGTTATAGGCAATAAAGAAAATATGTTGCGTGCAGCTTGTGGCTCGAAAATAAATATCACAGCGTTATTTTCGGTTTGTCCCCAACATAAAGACCAATACTTTAGTCCAAGTACTTGAACGCCACCTCCCTGTTTTTCTTATTATTATTAGTTGCCTTTATTTGCACAAGAAAAACGACGACTGATTTAACTCGACTGAGAAATATTTCAATGTAAAAATCAGACAAATATTTTTTGGGAGGGAATATTTCTGCCAGAATCGTCACTAACTATTTTGATCTACAATTTAAAAAAGTAGAATGACTGATTATGAAGTAAGATAAAAATTTATTCCTTATATAACATGTGTAATATTCTCATTTACATCATAGATATGCTTGGGAATTGAAAGAGATTTTTAGCCACCTGAAAGAGGGACTGTGCAAACAGCAACCTCACTAAATGCGTGAGGAATTTCTTCAGCTCAACAGTCTCGCGCTAAGGGTAAGAGTATAAAAAAATTCTTTCTTTCCCTTCCAGATCCGTTAATGTGATTCCTAGAAGACGGTTCAGAGCTGCAGAGTCAGACTCTGTCGTAATCAGGGTTATTTTCAGTTCCTGAAGAAATTCTTAATAAAATGTAAACCCTCTGCGTCGAAACTTCAAAGGAACAAATGACGTTATATTTATAACTGTGATCCTATTGCAGTTTTAGTTTTCTATAAAAGAAAACTATTGAGATGGCTTTGTCTGTCCATCAGCAATTTCTCTGTCCGCCCTCAGATCTTAAAAAGCTACTGAGGCTAGAGGGCTGCAAATCGGTATGTTGATCCTCCACCCTCCAATCATCAAACATTGCAACCCTCTAGCCTCAGTAGTTTTCATTTTATTTAAGCTTAAAATTAGCCATAATTGTACTTCTGGCCCCGCTATAGGTACCAACAACACAGGTAACCACCGTACCCTGGCTGAGTTTCATGGGCCACAGCTATGAATTTCATGGGCCGTGGCTGAGGCCACACAGGACCATGGCTGAGGCCACTAAGGGACCGCGGCTGAGTTTCTTGGGCCGTGGTTGAAAGTTTCATACAGCATTATACGCTGTGCAGAAAACTCAGTTGCGCCACAGAAACTTCGGCGCATTTTTTACTTGTTTGTTATTGGTAAAACTGACGCCATGATGTTATGGAAATAACTACGCCTGAAATCACGGGCATTTAGTCGTTGAATTCGCTTTCATTTGTGTTTACATGGATGCATGTAATCGAATTTCCATTGTTCTAATTTGCTGAAAATATAATGGTTCATTTGTTCCCTTAGGGAATATTAAACTCGAAATATTCGGCAATTTCGTCTCTTATATATATATATATATATATATATATATATATATATATATATATATATATATATATATATATATATATATATATATATATATATATATATATATATATATATATATATATATATATATATATATATATATGTGTATGTTTGTATGTGTGTGTAATATGTTTTGTGTGTGTGTATACTCCACTCCACGTGACAAATATATACGTAGATAACCATTTGAAAGGTGAAAATTAAAGACCAAGTACCAAGTACTTTCGTGTATCACGAGCACTTCTTTGGGGTATAAAGTACTCCAAGGTACCCCTCAAGAAGTGTGCATGATACTCAAACGCGATTGGTTCCTGGTCTGAAATTTCCACCTTTCAAGTGGTTATCTACGTATATTTTTGTCACGTGCAGTTTGATAGCTTATTACACACACACACGTACTCACATTATATATGTATGTATGCATATATATATATATATATATATATATATATATATATATATATATATATATATATATATATATATATATATATATATATATATATATATATATATATACATATATATATATATACATATATATATATATATATATATATATATATATATATATATATATATATATATATATATATATATATATATATATATATATATATATATATATATATATATATATATATATATACAGTATATGTGTGTGTGTGAAATTTTGGCCTTTGGCGATCAGAGTTGATCTCACCCCTGGGGCATCTTCGCCAACAAAGCGTCACTGAAATGGGGGTTTAGTTTTACCAGGGATGGGCCCTTCCCCATTCTCGGCTCTGTTGGCTAGCCTAGAGCCTATGGCGTCTCTGCTTCTTTGTAGAAAACAGATAATTGCTTTGCAGAGTCCCGAAACCAGTTATTTCGCTGCTGACTGTAGGAAACACGTCTTTGCTGAAGGTGTTCCTCGATGCCTAAGTTCCTGCCGCACTACAATCCTCGAAAAGTGGGAAAACCAATTTCGCATATTACGTGGTAGGCATTGCACTTACGGGATTTTAGGCCACGCCAGAGGTTGCCACTGACGAATATGTGAAATAGGTATTACTGCTTCTCTAGGCCCCACGTCGAGGTATCCAATGGCAAGAGGAGATTTCCCGCTCGAAGCTCTTCCTTCTCGTGTCTCCTACGTCTGCGTTGACCTGGTTTCCTCGTTCTCTGGAAATTCATCACCTGTCTTCGCAAACAAGCAGAGTCCGCTTCATATCGATAAACTGTCTCAGATTTATCCCAAGTTTTGTAATCGGACACAAGTGACTTGTCTGGATTCTGGAGAGATTTTCGCCTCCACTGAGCTGCTCCAGTCTTCGGGAATTCTTGGGATTCCCGGGAATGTCAGGGACTTCCAGC
>NC_089786.1:39368240-39410740 GCF_040412425.1 Macrobrachium rosenbergii | reverse complement strand
CGACCACAATAGAATCTGACTTTTTATCGTTTTCTTGTTTATGTGACTGCGCCAGCGAGATATAATTATCACCTTTACGCAATCATCTTATAATTTTGGAGTAGTGGGGTGTGGATGGAGGGCGGGGGAATGGCAGCAGGTCAACGGCATATTTTTTTATATATATGTAAAAATTATTATTAGACTACTTTGTAGAACAAACCATCATAAAATTACATTGTGTAAGAATATTTCCTGATATATGTAACAATTTGTAGCGCAGTGCCAGAGCATTCAGTTCACAAACTGAATAACCAGAGTTCGATTCCGTAGCTAGACAAGGAAAATATAAAAGTTGGGGGTTCGTACCCTAAAATCAGTATTCCTCTGCTGAACTAAGCAGTGCATAATGTACCTAGTTGTTAGTGGACTATTGTGGGTTGCTGTTAGGGTCAAAAGAAAGAGATGGAGAGGGAGGTACGGGGGGTAAAAAACAACAGACGGGAGTATTGTCGTATGTTCACAGTAGAATAATGAATAATATCCTTATAGCACTTACAAGGCATTGTCCTTTGTGCTAGCTAATTCAAGTTGAGGTGCTACTGGATTGACCTGGAAACTTAAGTCTTTCTGAAAGGTTTTCAACCCAAAGAAACCAAAACATTTGCCCGGAAGTGCTGTGCCCCCAGAAATGTCCCGCTCAGCAATAATTATCCGTATACCCCTTTTCATCACGAAAAGCGACTGCACACTTGTAGGATACCCATAAGGCAACCTGATACCCAACATTATCTAAGATCTTATTTCATTCCAATATTTACTATCCATGGAGTTGAATCCTACTGAATCTCAGAGCAACAATGTCACCAAAAATCATAATCAAAATAATGCGGAACTGATAGCTTATATGTTCAGCGGCAATGGGTCCCAAGGACGTCAGAGAAGCCAAATTTGATTGATATTTGATAGTGCATTTTGAGTGTGTGATTGTATGTGTGTGTAAATGACACTTGTTCTTACATAAGCATAAGTTTACCTTCATTATTTAAAAACTATGAATCCATACACTTTGAGTTCTGATAGATCTTCCAGGATCCCTGCTCTCATCTAAAGATGGAAAACTAGTCCTTGGAACTTTAATAATTTAAGAATTTTAGGTTTTTGTGAGGTTAACACATTGTAAACAAAGCTGTACATGAGTAGAAATGAATCTTTATTGGTTTTGGATGATATCCTTTCACCATAAAACAACTAAATCAAATAAATACGAATTAATTAGTTCTGTTTATGTCAGGAATAGAGCTCTACATACTTTTTTTAAGCAGGTAAGAAGCGCACCTTATTATGAAAAGGGCCTTTAATTTTGTAGCGACTTGTCAGCTTTAATATATAAATGTTTGTTAGGATACCATTGAACTTGGCTGATAGATCACGATGTGTTCCAGTCTTCATTCGCAAATATAACTGTGATGATATTGAAAGGAATATTATGCAAATTTATTCTCTTGGAGTTCAGTGGAAAGTCGGTGTAGTTGAAGAGCAGAATTAAACATCTACCAATACGAACTGACAAGGAAAAAAATTATTGCAACTGAGGATATTAATAACAGTACAGATGGAGAACATAAATACTGCAACTGATGAAATGAGAAACTCTGATGCTGAGAAAACTTTTCCATGGAAAAAATGAAAAATTTCACAACTGAATAAAAAGCAAACTTTAGCAACAGGAAAAATGTAAACTTACTCCATTGACTTACATATTTCCCCACTCCCGAATGGGCTCACTTCTAGGATCGCTAGCAATGGCTGCTAAAGAGACCATTCATCTCACGAGTACGAAATTATCCAGTCAATTCTTTACAGGAAAAAAAGTGTTTAACTTGGGTGTAGATATTTTCTTAATAAAAGATCCTTCCACTCATATATAGCAAGAAAACTTTTCTATCAAACGAAAATGCAAATCATTTTTTGTCCATTTAAATTAGTTTTATAGTCAGTTCTCCTGAATACATCGTCACGTAATTTTCATGTCGGCGTATCTTCCCAAGTGACAACAACGTAAAATACCTATATAAGAAAATCCTTAAACTCAACTCTTGTAAAGTATGTTCGTCTGTGTTAAATGCTCTGGAATTTCTTTTCAAATAATTCAGTTATCACCAAGTTGCTTACATGCATTGGCACGTTTTCTGCAAATAGAGAAGGGTCATTAATGAAATTAACTTTTGTTAACTCTGCCCATTTAATTAATGAAGTGCCTCTAAATGTCTTGTCATGAAGAGTTTTCTAGAAAAACATTAGCAGACATTGCAATAACTGGAAAGATAATCACTTATTTTGGGTAAGACAGTCCTCCTTTATAATAAGGTTACAAATGGTAAAAGCTCTCTCTCTCTCTCTCTCTCTCTCTCTCTCTCTCTCTCTCTCTCTCTCTCTCTCTCTCTGTACCAAAACTAAACCGAGGAAGTAGAGTACAATTTACATTCTACGATAGAAAAACTAGTAAAAATTCACATTTACTGTAATGCTTCCCATTTTATTTTTGCCAAGAAGGCGACTTGTTTGTTTGGTGTCTCTGTCTTTTGAAATGATTCCGTAAGAAGTAACAAGGAAAACGAACGTCTAGGTAACTTGATTCATATACACTGCCATTTAAGATACACATGCATCCATAACGACAAAAATGAGGGGTTTCTCCTATTTTCTACAGTGATTCAAAGATCAAATAACCTTGATCATTGTTTTTAGAAGTTCCTATATATAATTAACTATGGGTGTACTTATGTTAACTACTTATGAAATTCCCAAAGGGGAATAAGACTATTGGGTCCTTTTTTTTTTTTTTTTAAAACTAGTTAACTGGACCCAAGTAATGTTCTATGTATCTGGCAGTTAGTTGACAGCTGTAGGTTACCAGTTGAAGTAGAAAGAGAAGAAGCAAAGAGACAGCAGATTGGATGTATCCGCGCTACGTCAAAACGTCTACTTATGAACAATAGGAAGTTCCTGGCGATGGAATCTGCGTCCCACAGGAGGATATTACTCCGCAAATATACCTTCAGAGCTTTCAGTTTACCCGAAGAATTTTATGTAGACTCAAATGTCAGATGTTCAAAACTGTTATTTGTCTTTTTTATCTAATACTTTAGGTAGTATAAGCTTTCCATTGTTATTGTGTGAATTCTCTATTTCATTTCGTAAAACGTTCATTTTATTTCTGTAAAGAAGAAGTGTTTCACGTAGAATCTCCAAAAACAATATGTAAAATTTGATCATAAGTTTTGATATTTCAAAGCCAACTTGTGTAAAAATAATTAATGTGCAAATCAATTTTAACTAAATTTAAAACTTAGTATAAGGTTATATGGTTTTAAAAATAGTAATCTTGAAAAAAACATTACACGTAAACCAACATAAAATTAGCTTGGAAACTTAGAGAGAGAGAGAGAGAGAAGAGAGAGAGAGAGAGAGAGAGAGAGATTAAAGCTTTGCTTTGAATGAACTTAGTAGTCATTTAGTGAATCATTTAATGACTTTAAGGTAACCTTTTCCTTTGATGAACCTTAGAACTATTTTAATGAATGTCTTTCCCTGACAGAATTCAAAATTCACCTCTGATGATCTTGTAGACTGGAAATTAAACTGGTCTCGACTTGTTTACAACTTCACTTAAAGTTTAATGAGCTTGCTGGATATTTTCTGCCAACCATTAATTAATTCTGCTGATAACTTACTCTGTAAGTTATAACGTTACCCTGAACACAATGCTGCCACGGTCTCCAGATACATCTATCTTTCTTCTCTGCGATGAAAAGTAAACGAAATTCAGAAACTCATCTTGAACTGAGAATCATTCCGTCTATACAAGGTTTTATGACTTCGATCACACGATAAGTCTGAATGATCAATAACATTCCAGGTAAGATTTGATTGGCAAAAAAAAGCATAGTTGAATGTGCTGACTGGTAAATAATGACGCTGATATAGAATGTATTGTACTAAGTTATAATGTATTGGCCAGCAGCAAATCACTTACACAGGAAAGCCATTGAATCGATATCAACAACACAGGCCACCAATGGACCGTGGGAGAAAGTTTCATGGGCAGCGGCTTTAAGTTTCATGGGCAGTGGCTGTACAGAAAGCTCCATTGCGCCGAAGAAACTTCGGAGCATTTTTTACTTTTTTCGATCGTCACCAACGTTGACCGTGGGCCTCAGAAAATACAATATTAATGCAGCCTTACATTAAGTGAAAACATTCCCTCAAATTCCCAGGTCACAATTAAACATTATAGTGTTTATTGACATATTATGACGATAACTCCACGGTAAGCTCAAACGCAAACCATTTCACTTGAATCCCTCCAAATAAATCACCAGGGATATTGTTTCCCGGGTAAAACACTTGAGTGAGGGTAGTGTCTGCCATAAAAACTGACCGTTACAGCGTCGTACAGGGATCACAACGGTGTATAACCTTGTTCCAAATGATATAGTTCTTCTGTGTATGAGATTATCCAATATATTATAGTCAAATGAAAGGAACAATATTATGTGGAATCATAAATAATCTTGCAAAGAAATGAACAGTGAGAAAATACGATATCGTAGTCACTAAAATGGCAACTGCTGTGAATTTTGAAAGCTGTATAACTCAATAACTGCACAGATCTTGAAAGAATGATTGGCATAGACAAGTATTGTCAGTTGTGGGAATTTACATTGAATGTTTACAAACTTTCTTTTGCCATTTGCCAGAAAATAATTTTATTTCCATTTCCATTTTATAATTCCTAAAAAAACTCTCTACACCGTTTGTTATAAAGCATTGCAACCTAGTTTCCGCATTCTGCCATCAAGAATTTCTCATGCAAAATACATCGTTTTCGTGTCACACAATGTGAATAATCGAACGAAGCAGAAATCGTCCCTTTTTTATGCAATGGAGCCGGTGCGGATGGATATGTATTTGTGAATAGCCTTACCATATACTATTGTACACATGAGGTTACTCGCAGTTAAAGTTTATCTTAGGTGAGTCGGGTATAAAAGTTAAATGGTACATGGAAACAAAAGTTCTTTGTGGAATGATGTACAAATGACTGTTTTTTCCAAAGTGACAAGTTTCACCTTTCCTTCTAATGTATTCATAATCATTATTCATTAAAATAAAGTTTAATTTGTTCCAAAAACAATTCTGAGTTTCCTCAGGACCATTCTCTATCTTTTAATAAAGTTTATTTTTATAATTTAATCTCATCTTTTTTATAGATGTTTAAGGGGACTTTTTAAAGTTTTATGATAGCGACGCTTTGGATTATAATAGTGGTTTCTTAGTGGAAATATATAATCAAATATGATAATGGCCCGTAGCCGCATATCAGATCATTAAATCTTGTTTGCAGTGCATCTTTTTACAGTTTACAACGAACTTGTAAGAAGGTTTTCGTTCTTCATCAATAGAAATCATAAGCAATGATATTTAGGTGAATATCAATAAGACTTCATTCATGCATACTAACGACTCGTTAATGTTCAACGATTTCTCCCTCAGAACGTTTTCGTACAGTAAAAAAAAGACAGCACCATAAAAACATAAACCAATACCATTACAGACTTCACGGAGAAATAAGGCAATTTTCTGCTGCAGATTTAAATGTATTCCCCTGGTGTCTATGCATAAATATCAGTGAGAAAAGCAAGCCTTATTTATTATGCCGCATTACGCAACCTTTCAGTCCCTTAGGCGAACTTTTAGGTGTTATCATATAATCAGTGACTTTTTCTCTCTTCCTCCCCTGTTCTTATTTTTCTCTGTTAGTTCTAATTAATAGTTTTTCTTGCTGTCTTTCCCCGATTACGTCATTATCATAATCTTATTCGTCTTTATAGACTAAGGGCATTCAAAGAATAAGCTACAGTTTGTTTAGATTAAAAAAAAGAACTATACCACCTTTCAGCCAATACATGTCCATGAATTTTTTGCGTATTTCATAAAGCCCGGCTATCGCGGTGTTTAACAAAATATTGAAAAAGAGAGATATATATTTTTAAACAGTGTTGTGTTGTTCAGAAAAACTACGATTTTTTATGCAGTTACGTTTTAAATTGTGCTGACTTCAAGAAATATTCAAAGCCTACGTCGAGTAGAAATGTCCTAATTTTATTTCACCCAGCAAACAATCCCGAGGATTGAAGGGAAAAAGCAGAGTTTTGAGACCGAGGGACAAATTGAGCTACAGATAACACACAATGGACGTTAATGAAGTTGAAAAATAGGACGCTGCCGATAGTGTCAGAAGAAGAAACAATGCATTAGTGACCTTAAGGAAGAGCTGAAAGGAAGCAGAACTGTTATGATACAAGAAAATCAAACTCTGTTTAACTGCCCAAATAAGGGAGGACACTTCTGGGAAGTCGGATATTCCTGAAGAGGTTGATGGTTGAGATTAAGGAGACTTAGTGCAAAACAAATGCTCTAGAGATAAGCTGATGAAGAGGGTATGAGGCTTGTTGCGAACCTCTGGACTCTACACAAACAACTGGCACCTACTAAAAGTAAAGACAAATTTTATTCATATTAACCAATATCAAGGGAAAATATATATATATATATAATATATATATATATATATATTATACATATATATATATATATATATATATATATTATATATATATATATATATAATATAATATATATATATATATATATATATATATATATAATATATATATATATATATATATATATATATATATATATATATATATATATATATATATATATATAGTGAATAATGCCAGACACATATATATATATATATATAGTATATATATAAATATATATATATATGTAGAATCTACTAGCGTAACCCCATATATTTTCTTTCGCCTACACTATACCATAATAATAAAGCCTATATATATACTATATATATATATATATAATGTTACTTGTGGTATATTATATATATATATATATATATATATATATATATATATATATATATATATATATATATATATATATATGAAGCAATCTTACATTATGGTTCAGCATACAGGGAGAATGCCGCACATTGCGTGGGATAGTAAACAGAGGCGTAACCCCAAAAGCCTCTTACCATAAAATAAGCCTCAGAACATAAAGCCTCAGAATGAAGAACAGCACCGCTCTGGAACCGAAAGAGATGTGCACGAACGTAGTTTGGCAAATTCATTTGTCCAGAGGAGTGTGCAAATCTCACAGCCAAAACTACATCGGGCACACGACAACGACCCTTCGGTGTCGTATGCGGGCTCATAGAAATCAAGGGCCATTTCATCAACATTATATAGATGTTCACGACAGGGAAATCATCTCTACAAAGCTGATAAAAGGCACCAGGTCGTATGTGTGTGTGGTATATATATATATATATATATATATATATATATATATATACATATATATATATATATATATATATATAAATTAATATATATAAAATTAACAGATAAGAAAGGCCAAATAATTCAGAGCCTGTTTTGGTCAGGAATCTGCCCTTTTTCAATGTAATAATAATAATAATAATAATAATAATAATAATAATAATAATAATAATGATAATAATAATAATAATAATAACAAAAATATTATCTGGTCATCGTCGGAAACCACCTTATAGGACAGGCTAACTCACATGAGTATAACTATTACTCGCCATACGATTTGGATGAATTTGCAGGAAAAAATTTTCACATCGTCAATTGTCATAAATGACTATAGCTACTGTGAGAAAGTAACTCAGCACAGGAGAAAGGGAGGGATCAGTGTGCCTTTAGACTTGATTTGGGAATGTATTGGCCCTCTATATCCCATGACGTTTTTATGTATTTTATGATGAGCTGTGTCAGCTATAATTGTAATTTCACAAAGAAAAGTGTAAAGAAATATTAGAAAAAACATGTATGCCTCACAAAAAGCTACTACATCTCCCGATCTCAGTAAATATCGTAAATATTTTACAAAAAATATTTTCAATTTATTACTGATTTTAGTTCTTGTCTGTTATGGTACTAATGTGAGCTGTAATTATAATTTTACAAAATAAAATAAAATAAATTATTAGAAAAAAATGTATAAATTTAGCAAAATTAGCATATTTTACCAGCGTCTTGAAAAAGAGAATTTACCTGTGCTATGATATTCATTTTCAACTTCCCATGGAAGTTGCAGAAATGGTTTTTTGGATTTTTTTTACACCATGTGCATTTGCATGTCTTCCCTTTTTACACGGGCGAAGTTTTTTTGCTAAATTAGGCAAAAGCATTTAAATTTTGCATGGTCTGGGGTGGGCATTTGTCCCCGCAAAAGTTATATAAAAGGATGTTATATATATATATATGATTTATATATATATAATGAATGCATATTATTCACGACCACATGATTGAAAGGTGAAAGATTAAAAGATCCAATGTGGTTTAATGAAAGTCTTCAAACTAAGAAATGACTGAATAAACGAAAGCGCTTAGTCTACTGTAATCTTTAATTTTCACCTTCTGTCTCTCTCTGGAAAATTTAGTTATCAGTTTGAAGACTTATTGTACGTATATCACGTGAATTAATATATAGTATATATCTAATTTATATATATATATATATATATATATATACAAAAAAAAACTTAAATATATTATATATAAATATTTATATATTTTATATTTTTCTGTACCTGTACATTTAGTTGCTTGATAGGTATATGATCATATATTTATTTATGCAGCGATGCTATATATAACGCTCATCAGAGATCTCCTGACCCTAACTGCTGAAGACTTATTAACTATATTAGTATATATATATATAAAAGGGCTATATATATATGGTGAAATATAATTGTTATATATAAATATATATATATATATATATATATATATATAAGAGTTCATTATATATATATACTATATATATATATATATATATATATTTTATATATATAATCATATACAATCACATAGCCCGTCCCCACATCCTTATATTTGGGTAGTCCATTCTTGTTTCCTGAATGTGAAAACATTGAACTATTGTGAAAAAGTCAGTACAACAAAGGTGCAAGTAATGTAGTTCTTGACTCATTATGCAGGTTCCAAAACAAGGGGCTATTTGATGCCATTTATCTACAAGAAATCAGACTTAACAACCTAGCACTCTGCAGGTAAACTCTGAATGACAAACACAATGCACTCTATCACTCTCTCTCTCTTCTCTGTCTTTCCTTTTGTAGATTGAGTACTTATACATATAAAATTGAGTAATAGTAACACTAAGATAAGGCAATTTAGCTATTAGAACCTGCTTGTGACTAGAACATAACATCCAGCAAATAAATCACCTGCTACTTAAAAAGGATAAGTATTTTAGAATAGTATTGGATGAAGAGTTTATGTTAAAGATATAATAGTAATTAAAACGAATCATAATTCAGACCATTATCATAAAATTAACAGTCCATCCTGTCTTGTGATAAACAGACATACAGAGGCAAAAAAACTTGAAATGAATGGAAATACAATTTCTATAGTAAGAATATAAAAATGGTCAGAAATAAATAAGTAATTAAACAAAGATTAAAACATATTAAAAAGTGATAATATACCACTAATAAAAAATATTATATAAACCATAAGAAAAAACATAAATAATATGCAACCAAGTTCAACTAAACATCAGTCATGCATACCAAGAGACAGAAGGATCCTGTTTCAAAAATCAGAAAGTGGAAAAAAGCTCTTGCAAAAGAAAAGAATCATGGAAGTAAAAACTAAAAACCGTAAGATAGGAAAATGCAGAACAAAGATTATACAATTCGGAAAGAAAAGACCAGCAAAATATCAAGCAAATTTTTACTTATATGTGAAAAGATTAATAAAAGAAGAGTAGAAATAGGTCCTCTAAGAATTGAACTAGTGATTAACAAATGAAAAAAGGATGTGTAAAATATTACAAAAGATATAAAAAGAATTTACCTACAATTGATAATGAAGATAATGATAGGGGAGAAATAAGAGATGAAAACAGTGAATATTTTTCATACGTAGATATTAATGAAGCTGATGTTTTGTTTTGTGCAGGCTATTAATGAAATTAAAAATAGATCAGAGAGCCGGACAGATGGTATCCCCACTATTTTGAAAAAGAAAGTGGTTCATTCAGTCAAAAGCAGCTTGAAACAATATTATTAAGACAATGTGTAGATACAGAAGATTTATGGTGAAAATAAATTTAGCATCTAAAACCCCTATTTTCAAAAGTGGATCAAACTAGAGAGTTTGAACGTAATTATAGGCCTCTAAGTCTGACATCATATTATGAAAATGTATAGAAAGGGTAATAAAGAAAATATAATGAAACATTTAATGAAAAATAGTTTGTTTAATATAGGACAACATGGTTTTGTAAGCCTGGAAAAAGTGCACAAACCCAACTGTTAGTCCACCATGAAATGCATATAAAAATATGATAAAGGAAAAGATGCAGATGTGGTTTACCTAGACTTTGCAAAAGCTTTTTGACAAGGTAGACCATAATATATCAGCAAAAAAAAAAAAACATAATATTGTGGACAAAGTAGGAAGATGGATAAAAGAATTTTTGCAAAAACAGAAAACAGATAGTGATTGCAAATGATGAGAAATCGTATGAAGCTAAGGTAATATCCGGTGTGCCACAAGGTACGGTGTTAGCTGCATTGCTGTTTGTTATTATGATTGCAGACATAGACAGTAATGTTAAGAACTCTCAGTAGTGAAGTTTCGCCGATGACACAAGAATAAGTAGAGGAATTACTTGTGATGAAGATAGAACTCACTACAAAGAGACTTAAACAAAATATATGAATGGGCAGAGGTAAATAGGATGGTATTTAACTCGATAAATTTGAATCAATAACCCGGTGATAAAGAAGGAATGCTATATGCATATAGAGGACCTAATAACGAGACAATCACAAATAAGGAAGCAGTTAAAAACCTTGGTGTGATGTTGAATAGGAATATGTTATGCAATGATCAAATAGCAAATACAGTTGAAAAATGCAAAGCAAAATGGGAATGTTGTTCTGCACTTCAAAACAAGAAAAGCCAAACACATGATTATGCTTTATAAAAACGTATGTACATAGTCCACTTGAATATTGCAATAAAAATGGTACCCACACTACCAAAAAGGATATTGCACAAATAGAGAGTGCAAAGGTCCTTTTTTAAGCTAGAATAGAAATAATTAAGGACCTTGACTACTTTAAAGACTACAATTTTAAATTTAAAGTAGTCTTGAAAAGGAGAAGAGAACGCTACATGAAATACAGGCATGGAAACAGATAGAAGGAATTACCAAAACATTACAGAATCAAAAATATCAGAAAGAGTGCTAGAGGTAGATTTAATAGCCCAAACTATACCAGGAAAACTAAGAAAAGCATATAGACATTAATCCACCACACACCAGCATCGATAATGTAGCATCTATCTGAGTAATAATACCATCTGAAGCACATTTCAGGTGTGAGTATTGATGTGTTTAAGAATAAGTCAGACAAATATCTAGATAACCAGACCATCCAAGATTGGAAGATGCAAAATATACCTGAAGATGGTAGACATCAGAAATTTCACACTTATAACTGGGGCAACCCGGAAATGAACTGTAAGGTGTAAGGTGGTTTCCGAAACCCGCCTTTTGCTCCTAACAAAGGCATCTGTTTCCGCTTTCGTATAACGTTTCTTTTTACTAACCCGCACAGCATACAAATACCCTACAATTAATACAGTGGCACTATTACGATCCTTTTTTGGCCTATAATTGAAACTGAACATTAATGTATTTAAAAACTTGTCTCTGTTTACGTTACTGCAGATGCTTTTCTTTGAAATACATCAGTGTTGTTTTTATCTTGACACAAAAAATAAAAAAGTATGCAATATGTATTCAACATCTTCACCAATTATCACATTTATCCTCTTTCTGATATTTAAAATTTTTACCAGATATTTGGTCATGAGTTCCAGGCACATTTAAAGCAAACTCTCTTTCCATGATACCAACGAAAGGTTTGTTTATGCTCTCATACCATTTTCCAGTCCAAAAGTGGATAACTTTCTTAAATTTTTGGTGCATTTTCCGGCCTTATAAATTCATACTTGATCTTTACTACTTAAAGTTGAAATTTTTCATGCGACAAACTTTTCTGATTACCAGTTATATGAATAAAATGATGTTGACACAAATGAAACCTCATTTATTTCCTGCAAATCCAACTAAGCTTATTCTAATCTTGCATAGAAATTACTTAAGCCAATATCCTTTCTAATATTGTTTTAGAGCTGTCAAGTGAAAATCGCTGATGATTTAAAGTAATATATGTATTCCCATGCCGCACTTCTTTAAGACAACCAGGCTATCTCTGCTTGAGATGGTAAGTGTCCCTTCAGATATATCGGAAAATATGCATATTTATTTGAGCAATGTACTTTTTTGAGGGAGGCAAGGTGTGAGAAATATACCAAATTTTGGACAAAATTAGAGAATTAATAATAATAGCCCTCTGGAAAATAGATAATTGTCTTTGACTAAGCATACCTACTGTTATTTCAATATTTTTAGCAAGGAGGCTGGTTCTCCTCACACGTAACCTCAAAATCACTATAATAAACTATAACAAGAATTTTTATACTTTCAACAGTTTTCAACCAACTAAGAGCCCAGATGTTTCGGTTCTCCCATTTACCAAAACCAATTATACTACTGTTGTCCTTGTTTAGCTGTGCACCTGTCGCAAGTTCAAACACTTGTATATCCTTATAACTCTCTCTGAATCATCAGTTGACAAAATTATAGATGAAGCATCTACCTAACCCTGCAGACATAATTATATTTACACTATTAGGAAGGCTTGGCCCTACTGCCTTGTTATTACTCTTTATTGGCCTATATAAGGGTTCTTGAAATATACAATATAACAGCATTGACATCGGGCAGCCTTGTCTTAAGACAGCACCCAATACAAAAAGGGGAACTAATAACCCCATTGACGAAAATACAACTTTCACAGTCCTTATACAGATTTCTGACTAGAGCCACAAGGTCATCCGGTAAGCCATATTTCTCCATTACTTTAAAAACAAAATCCATATTAACCCTATCAGAGGCCTTAGACTAGTCTAATCTTAAGAATGCCAATTCTTGACTGCTTTGTTTTGCATGAAAAATTACATATCGAATCGTATTATTACAGTTCATAATTATTGACCTTCCTTTCACAGCACAATATTGTTCTGGGGAGATAATCTTCCCAGTAACACATATCAATCTGTTTGCTAAAACTTTAGCAAAGATTTTATGGTCAACATTCAATAGGAATATAGGTCTCCAGTTTTCCTCCAAGGATAAATCTCCTGTTTTAGCTAAAAATTTTATTATACCCAAGTACTGACTATCTGACATATATTACATAGTGACAATGAATTTGAACACCTCCGTAATATCAGCTTTAATATACACCAAACTTTTGCAGAATTCTATAGAGGCACTTCATATCCAGGGATTTACCTTTTTCTACTCTGAGAGCATCGAAAACCTGAACTTCTTCTAAATCTTTACTTAAAAAATTTACATCTTCTTGGTCCAAAGCAGAATGACAGAGGCTTAGAAAATAGTCTTGACTTTTTTTCCTGACTTGCTGCCATTACTAAACAATCTTTCAAAATGCTCCTTAATAAAAATATAAATTCGTTATGTTCTTTCTATAATGGAAACATCTGTTTTATTTTTTTATGCTAGTAATGCTAGAATAATTTTTCTTTTTTTCGGCACCAAGTAGATGTCCAGATTTTTTCTTTCACCCATTGTAAGATCATTTAGTTTGGCTCTTATCTTTATACTTCTAAATTTTCATTCTGGATGTCACAAATCTTATTCTTGAGAAGTGTAATACTGCCATAATAATAATTTACACTATTTTTGTAGCTAATGTTATAAAAATGACGTTATCTTGTTTGTAGTAAGTTCAGCAAGCCATACTTTTCTTGTGATATCTTTTTACACAATTTGATAAGGAAATTTTTACACTGTAATTTTTCCCAGTCCAACCATACAAGTATATTATGAATTGTACCTTTTTCTGTTTTATACACTGCCATACATGCACAAAATTTTCTCCAGTTTCATCAGAGTCTACAACTAACATTGCTTCAATACCTTGTGCAAATTTTGTGTGTTATGTTTAACCTCAAAACAAACCTACCATGATCTGAAAAACTTACTGGAACGGTGTCAACAAATATTATATCATCAAATAACTTTACAGTATATATCTTATCTCTTCTGGATCCATAGTTTTCACGTATGTAAGTGTACTCTGGTATTCAGTCTGAGAATGTGTAATTGTCTTTCAAAACAAGAGTACTCATGAACCCAAACAACAAGCTTTGTTATTATTACTGCAATCTCTTGTGCTTGTGCTCTGGCTAAGTCACCTCCAAAAAATGAGATAATCATCATTATGTCATCAGCACAATATTTCATTTCTAAAGAAGTCTTCCCTTTCAGCAGATTTACTTGTACCAGATGTAACATACAACATTTATAATAGGTATAATACATTATTGTAACATACTCGTGCACACATAATTCTACTCTGGCTTTATTATTTATACATATCATTGTATCTCCTTTTAAATTACTACAGGATAACAAATTGAAATATATTTAACGTTATGCTCTTGAATTAGCAGAATATCAATTTTATAGTACATGAAGAGGGGCACAACCTTTATTTGCTTATTTACCTCATTTAAGCCATTAATATTTAAAGTGGCAACAGAAAGAGCCTTTATAAAGCCGAAAACAGAAATGGAACAATTATATTTTCTTTTTCTTTGACAACCTACCGTTCCCATTCATTTTTGCTTCCTTCCTTTTTTCTTTAGAGGATTTACTTTAGTGAGCCTTAATTTACCTACAGTTTCTAAATCTATATTCCACTGACCAGACATGTCTGAACCATTATCGTTATTTTTCAAATCATCTTCAATATCACTCGCTTTATTTACCTCTAAATCCATGTCACATTCTTCAGCAATATCATCCACAGATTCATCATTCCTATACACTGAAGCCGCAACACTATTTTCTTCAGGACCTTCCAGTTCTTCATCTTTATCATCATCAAGGGGAGAGAGACTTCCAAGAGTATAAGGAACACGAGGTTCGTGTTGTGGGGGAGGCCCCTCGTCATCAGTTATTTCCATAACTTGAGAAGCACCTTCGGGTGTGCACTTTTTATTGCAAACATGTCACTATCGCTGTCAGTATCCTTTTTATTACCATTATTAGTTGTAATATTACCATCCAAGTCTTGTGATTTATCTTCTATTCCATTTAGAATTCCAGCAACATCATCAACACTTTGGGATAAAGGAATGGTTACAAGTTGTTGTTCGATTGCTTCGCATATATTATCCATCTAGTCATTTTCAAGGATACTAGATTCTTCTTTGTCACTGTTAAAATTATTTTCATCGCTTGGTTGTTCCGCATTTCCTTCACTATCTTTTGTATATTGAATATCAGAAATTCCATTTCCTTCCGGTGCATCACCCTTATCAGAATCCTTACCGGTCATCGCTGGAAAATCATATGAAAGTCTCCTCCGCAATTGTAACACGTCTTTTTTGGGCCATTATACAGAAAAGCAACATTATAACCACAAACATTTATGAAGGACGGGATATTTTTCTTTATTTCCATTTTCACAGTGCGTGTTCCATTTAACAGACCACTTGCCCTCCCATGAGAAAAGTGTTGTCTTAGTTGGAGGACTTTTCCATACTGGCTGAGGACACGAGTTAAAATTGAGTCTTCCAAATCAAATGGTGCATAACGTATTGATACATAAGTATACACACTGCTCAAATTAACTACTAGGACCTTTTGCCCGTTACCAAAATGATCACTGTATCCGTACTCTCGTATAAAGACGTCAAAAACATTAGCCTCAAGAAATTTCCCAGCAACACTGTTATTTGGTATATTCTGAAATCCTCGTATGTCTCCCATTTATTTTTAATTTATTGAATATGACAGCACATGCGGAGTCATAATGAGGGGGACAAGAAAACTTTCAACCAACTGAAATCTTTGGATTACATCGTCTTCGGGTAGAAAACATTCCGTTTTCTATGATTACGTCACATCGCCTGAGCCGACCGGAGGCCTCCTGCCTGAAACCCCCTAGACTGAGGTATTGAGGCAAACTAGGTCTAAATAAAGAGTCTGTGCAACAAACAAGTTAACTTCAAGCACTAATTAGTTCACTGCCATATTACTCACAAGTTGGAGTCCAGTGTCATGAGAAAAAAATCAAAATACAGTCTAAAAATCACAAGATGCGAAGAGAGTTCCAAACAGCGTTTGTAAACCATCAAGGATCTCTTTCTTCCTTAATTAGAACATTTTCTACCCAAGTCATTCTGACATAAAATCGTTTCGTTTATTAGTCGCGTTCCTCTCTTTGTTTTGGTCTTTTGTTGAAGCCTGGTTTGTAAATTAATGACCAAAAACTAAAAGCTGATGTTTGTTGTAACTAGAAGTACAAAAAAATATTTGGGATGAAATTATAAAAATGTAAAAACCACAAAAGTGTCAACGAAAGAATTAAAGAAAATGAAAACCATACTACCACAATGTAACATGAATTGACCTTAACTGAGAACAGAGCTTTGCAGAAAACAACAGATGTGAAATCTGGACCTTGCGTTTTCTTTCGGAGCCAGATGCCTCGGTGCCTGAAAGGGCCATTTAATGGATTAGGATATATTGGGAAGATTAAAATGTTGTTTTCCTCTGGGATTTTTCTGTTTTATTAAAAAATAAATTTTTCTACCTATAATCTAAAAACATGGCTAATATTCCTATGGTGAAGTCGAAGCTTTCAAACCCGCGAGACCTGTTCTCCCAAGAAACCCGAAGCTTTGCACTTTTTATATCTAGATATTGAGCTCAAATGACGGTATGTAACTTCAGAGCTAAGTTGAAAGCTGTAAAGCAAGTGATTTGTTTTATTCTAATTATACTAGTATTGTTAAAAATAAAATGAAGAAATAAAAACTTTCACAGAAAACATGCTGAAAATGTCCTTAAATTTTAAATCAAGTTCACAAAAACACAGTGATAAAAAGAAAAAGGAAAGAAGGATATAACACATAGAATAATGCCAAACCAGCCAGGCATTGTGGCATACTATTTGATTGTCTTTCTGACATCAAACTGGTATTTTGTTAAATGGAATTTTCTGATATTCGGATATCGACATTTCCTGCTATGAGAGTGATTATGCGGAGTCTACAGGGCGGTGGTTGGGAGATCAGGATTGTTATTTTTCTAAAGGGTCTCCATAGTCACAATCTTTGAAGAAAATGAAAGGAAGATGGTGAAAAGTATTGATGCCAGGACGGGGAGAAAAATCTGATGACCCGCCGTAAGTTTAATAGTACAAGATAATAATAGGAGAGTAACCAAAGTTAAAGAAAATCCAGAAAAACACACCCCACTAATGACTTAATTTCTCAACATGGAAGAAAACGTGTTTAGACAGTTAACTAGATACTTGCAAAGGAGACATCGCTTTAAAATCAACAGACTTTTGAAGATTTTTCTTGTTCTTCAGCATCTCTCTTAAGGTTTAGCAATACAAGATTTCCTAGAAGTTTCTTTTGCTTTGATATTCATATCAAATTTTTGCTTTAAATTTCAACACTGAACCAATATGAAAATCCATTTACATAGTTTCTTTTCATATCAGGAGCATTTTTCCGGTTATATGTCTTCTGGGATTGGTTCTTAATATGGCTCAGAAATTTACAATTCCGGTATTATAACTTTTTATTTCCTCATAACTTCTTAGTGTCTGATTTGAAATTTACCCGTGCTGGCATATGGCCGGTTCAGTCTAAATCATCATCATTTTCTGATATTTCATCATTATTAAACCACAGCAGAAACCGATACGATATCTGTAGAATTCAGTTTTTAATTATCTGTATTTATATATGAATATATTTTGAGGAGGAAGTTATTATTTCTAATGTTAATTAACGTAATTTATCTGTTATTTATTCTTTCGCTTAGGTTAATGCTTCTGTTTCCAGTTTTCATTTACCTGTTTACCTTTTAAGGATTTTGGATTCTTCTGGAACTCGGGCTGAAGGCTTTACCAAAGAAAGATAATAATAATTAATCTGAAAAGAGTAGGCGTGTTCAGCAATATTAAAGTTAATTAAAATATACTATTGGGAAATAAAGCTACCTCCGTGGGTTTGTCAGAAGGAAAATTTGACGAAAAACAGTTCATAGATAATCTTACAAAACTAAATAATTTTTCTGACTTTGCCACTCTCATTGGTAATATGAGTCACCTCTCTCGCTCATTTCCGCTAAGAAAAATGAAATAATGTTGGACTTAGCAATACGTAGGTGGGTGACCTCGATGGTGTGCCAGACGACATCTACATGTAAACCTCAGTAGGTGGTACAAGGGCGAGTTATTATTGCTGTAATTGTTATGACCATGCTATATATATTCGTCAGCAACAACAATACTCTAATTAGATTCGTTGATTTTATTTTTTCAGCACCTAAATATCCACTATATGAAAATAGGACCTGATCGACTTCTCTGAAATGAGAAAACAAACCAAACATTTACTCTTTAAATGGATAGATGGTAGATAGACAGGCTTCATCTGACATTTTCAATATCTTTTTTATATCTGTCAGCGTTAGAACCTTTGAAATGAACCATGACGCAATTTAAAATCGTTTTTGGAACCAGATAAACACAAAAGAGAGAGAGACCAACGAATTAGAAAACTACCGCGGGAAGGAGAAAGTCTTCGGATAAAAGAGGAAAAAGAAACAGAAGGAAACTTCAAGATGGATGAAGATTGATTTCGATTGAAATAAATGGAGGGTTATTTTCTCTTTCTTCTTTCTCTCAACTTCCGGAGGCTGCGATAAGATTAACCGAGTGTTCAGTAGCTGGCTTTATGAACTATAAATGGTGATTGTCTAGTACGATCTTAAGGGGTATTACAGGTTCTTATTGTTTTCAGTCATGTTATAAAGATGGTAATCAAATGCATATTTCCACAAATTTTTAAATTTTTGTAATAAATTAAGATTTTCAATAGGAGTAACCTTAGAGACATGAGGGATAGCAAGAGAAATTCTTACTACTTTCGAAGATCCCCTAGGCACTGCTATAGTAATTTTTAATATCCTTTTAAAGCGTAGAAGCAAAACCACATCGTAGTCATTAAGGAACTGACTAATTACGGGATTAACGTTACTGTTCATTAAGGAAGAAACATCGGTCTTCCACGGAGCCCGAAATAGAATCTAGTTTCTGATCCCGGTCCCTGTCAGTAAAAGAGGTCTCCACCGATTTACCAGCAATTGATGGATGGGGATGTGGAAGGGAATATGGGAAGGTTTGGTCTTTACCTGTCAAAGGTTTCATTACTCATTGTTCATTAGGTCCAGATCCTTCATCGCTAAATTGGAAAGCCCTTATATAAAGAGATGGCAAAATTTTGCTCATGTTATTTCTGGCTTCATTCGAGATTTTTCTAGATTACCTGGTTATCATCTTTATTTCTCTGCGTTTAGCTTTGTCTCACTCATCTCTTTGACAACAGGTCCAGATTCGATACAAGGCGACAATTGAGCCCCCTTTCCTTAATTAAAAACCATTCGTGTTTCTGTCGCCAGAAACGCTGAATCACGTACCTGATGGTCATCATACCCCAGTGAGTCGCGGGGTGGGTTGATCAGTGGTTCTTCGAAAAGCGAAAATAATTATCATCATCAAATGAACACAGTAAAAAAAACAAGTAAAAAATGCGCCGAAGTGTTTTCGACGCAATCATTTTTTCTTTATAGCGAATAATGCTGTATGAAACTCTCAGCCGCTGCCCATGAAACTTTTAACCACTGCCAGGTGGCCTGTGTTGCTGGCACCTATTGCAGTGCTGAACGCACGATCGTAGTTGCTTTAACCGTAAAAAAAATAAAAGCTACTGAGGCTAGAGGGCTGCAATTTGGTATGTTTGATGATTGGAGGATGGATGATCAACATACCAGTTTGCAGCCCTCTAGCCTCAGAAGTTTTAAAGATCTGATGGCTGACAGAAAAAGCGCGGACAAAAAACTCGCTGACGGATAGACAAATAGCCATCTCAATAGTTTTCTTTTACAGAAAACGAAAAAAAAAAGACTCTAATAGCAAAAAGAAATACTAGAAATGGAAACAAACTTCATTTCACTAATACCTTAATTTTTTTCTCTCCTAACGCTTGGTCTCTCAGTTGTTATCATCCGATTAAAGAAAAATACATTTGAACAAAAGTTTCGAGAAATAAAATATTCGTACCGTATTTAGAGAAGCTTTTCTCGCTGCCGTTATTACAGTTCACATATGCAGTACAGTAACACACTTATACACTAATACTGACCAAAAAATTTCGTTTAAAATCGACTTCACTATACCCTGGGAGTGCCACAGTTCGAATACTGGCCGACGCAGATGCACTTGAAATAATTACAATTCCACTTGTGTGTGAGTTATTCCCAAGGTATAATAGATTCCATATACACCGATATTTGTGACTAAATATTTATGATTATGAAAAAAATGATATATGTGTGGGAATGTGATTGTGTGTGTTTGACTGTGCGTCTGTCTGCTGTATACATACTGTATACGTGCCAACTACTGATAGTAAAGCTGGTTCAGCTAGATCATTGTATTCACCGTTGTTGTTAATATTACCATGGATTCGGGCATAAATATGAAATTGTGAATTAAACCGAAACGTTGAGGGGTGAGAGGTGACAGCAGGACAGACCCATCTAAATGTGAAGGCGGGGAAAATTCGCATTTGCAGTGTACTTAATATTCTTTCCGACCAAATGTTTTCATCTAGTAGAAAAGATCGAGGTCTATTTTCTTGATGGATGTCAGTGATGCCCGAGTAGGAGAAGGCGGAGCCAGACTGATTAGAAAATGAGGAATTTTGAGCAGGGCGCCCAGAGGCTGTCGTTCACCATTTTCCCAAAGATCAGGCTATGGGCTCCAGGGTAGTCAGATATATAGATAGATAGATAGATAGTGAAAAATCTCTCTAGCAATGACACATATTCAGTCCCTATGTTAGACCAGCAAATTCATCCTGAAATATATTTTTGAAGAATTTGCTTAAGTGACTGTTACCCTGGAGCCCATGACCTGATCTCTGGGAAGATGGTGAACGACAGCCTCTGGGCGCCCTGCTCAAAATTCCTCATTTTCCAATCAGTCTCCTCCTACTCGGTCATCTCTGACATCCACCAGGAAAATAGAACCGATCTTTTCTACTGAATTAACATTTAGTCATAAACTAATAAGTACACTGCAAGCTCTGAGCCTACCCACCCTCTGGCTTTCTGTCCTACTGTCACCTCTCATTAAAGTCATTCCTCAACGTTTCCGGTTTAATTCACCAGTTCCTGTTATGCCAAAATCTGACAACATTAACAGCAACAATGAACAATGATCACAAATAAACAACTTTACTATCACTAGTTTACACATGTATGCGTACAGACCTGCAGACGCACAGTCAGACACACACAAGCACATTCCCACATATCTAAACTCCGACGATATAAAGAAGATTTCTGCAAAAGCATTGATGCACTAAAGCAATTGCTTTTTAACAAATGTATATATATATATATATATATATATATATATATATATATATATATATATATATATATATATATATATTATATACATATATATACATATATATAGATATATATATATATATATATATATATATATATATATATATATATATATATATATATATATGCCTATATATATATATATATATATATATATATATACATATACACACACATTCATTAAAAGCAATTTCTTTGGTGCAGCAATGGGTTGTGCAGGGAATGCCTGTCATCAATTTAACTGAAAGAATACACAAACTTCTATCTTCCATTTTATTGCTTTACGTCCACGTAGCTGTTGTTTCACACTTGGCATTACCATCCTTCATGGAGGGCCCGTGAGAATTGAACAATTCAAAGACGGCTTCATCGACCTAGCGGAAATTGGTCTCACCCCTCACCAAAAGTCCCTGATAATATCGGTCTCCAGTGCCACTACGCAAGGAAACGGCACCCCGAAGCGAAGAGAACTGAAACAGAGGCCCTGGTAGATAAACTCTTGCAGCTCTTGGATGAAAGTAAGTTGAAACTGACATCTGCTTGCATTGACACGAACTTATCGGAGAGGTGGGACACCATGGAGGACATTGCCGTAGCCAGATAATCACCAAGGAGATGAAGTAAGCTGCCAAAGAACTATGTAACTACTCGGACATCATCATATTGAAAGGTGATAAGTCATCAACTTATGTAGTAGTGAAAAAAGTTGAATATTTAAAAAATAATAGATAGGATCCTCCAGGACCCTTCTAAGTTCCAGCGTTAGACGAAGGACCCTACTGAGGACCTCAGGAAAAAGATGTCAAGGCTCATGACTAGGGTCAACAACCAACAAGATTCTACAGCATAAACTGTGATCACTGTTCATTTAGGTTACTGACGCTGGTCAGTGTGCTGTATCCTAAGACTCCAGACCCACTGTGACTCTAGGACCGTTGTTGGACAGCCATGAGTGTGGTGCTGCCACTTATATTAATTCATAGACAAATCACACTGGTGTTCGGATAATTAAAATTCAGAATCTTCTTTGTTCATAAAATAATTTATATATAATAATTTTTATGTTGTATAATTTAGGATAAAGGTTCTCTTCCTCTTTCGTTCTCCTCTACTAAGTTTCAGGGTTTTACAGAAATCGGTTGTTTTCCGTCTTCCTCTTATTACTTCTCTCTTGTTCTATGGCTTGAAAGAGTTTGTTTAGGGAGTAAGTTTTGTTTTATACATCCTGAGTTTTTTTTTTTTTGTGGCTGTTAGACTGAGATTTATTTTTGTAATGAATAATTGAGTTTGTTTGATATTTTCCGTTATCCTCTCTGAGTGTTATTCTGTGATTTTCATTCTGCAGAATCTTGCCCATGGTATAAATCAACCTTTATAACTGATCTATATATGAGAAAAAGAGCCCGCTCTCGCCACTCATTAAATATTTGTTGTAATAAAAGAGTTATCACAATATATATATATATATATATATATATATATATATATATATATATATATATATATATATATATTTATATATATATATATATATATATATATATATATATATATATATATATATATATATATATATATATATACTATATAGATAGATAGATAGACAGATAGATAGATAGAGAGAGAGAGAGAGAGAGAAAGAAGAAATCTGTTAGAAAGTGGCCAGAAGGTCATCATATCTCTTTTAGTAAATTTTTATGACATCCAGAAATGGATTAGATTACAATATTAAATTTAGGCCAGAGGTCAAGAGCTGGAAACTATGTGGATTCAACGCTGTAAGTAATGTTGAAATTACTTTTAGGAGAGGGTGGAATGTAAGGTGGATGAAAGAGATTACTAATACAGGTATAGTAAAACGAATGAAATCTTGTCTGGTATTAAAATGCTCAATTTTACGATAAATCATTTTGTTTAATTGTTTGACTAGATATGTTTGCGCGCCATTATAAACAAAACGTTAATTTTTTTCGTAAGAAACGAAATAACAATGACAAATATAGCAGAATAAACTGGTAAGCATTAAAAATACAGATATTTTGTTCGTTTCTGTTTTGGACGATCTTCGCCCTGTATCCCAAACGAGGTTGTACAGTGTTAAAATCTAGAGTTTACGAAGAATATGAGATTAAAAGCAAATGATCACTAGAAATGTAACTCTGCACTCAAAGATAATGTATATAATAACAATTGATAATTATAATGAAATGATTCTGTCAATCATAGAGAACCTAAGTAAAAAAGTTTATCAGAACTCGTGAAAAGTTATTCTGGCTCAGTAAAGTGGCACAACTGCCTCACTTGCCCCAACAGGGAAAAAGTTGTCAGAATCGAGCAACCTTACGAGAGAAAACGACAGAGAGACCCCCAGCCTCATCAGCAGCTAACGAAATTTATAACCAACAGACCAAGAAATATTCTATCCATTTGAATTTTCTCTAGAAGAAAACTATTGAGATGGCTTTCTGTTTGTCCATCCGCCCTCGGATCTAAAAAACTACCGAGGCTAGAGGGCTGCAAATTGGTATGTTGATTATCTACCCCCAATCATCAAACACCAAATTGCAGCCCTCTAGTCTTAGTATTTTTTATCTTATTCAGGTTCAAGTTAGCCATGATCGTGCATCTGGCACCGCAACAACACAGGCCACCAAGGCAGTCTGAAAGTTTCATGGGCCTTGGCTGAGAGTTTCATGGGCCGTGGCTGAGAGTTTCATAAAGTATTATACGCTGTACCGAAGCTCGACTGCGCCTAAGAATTTCAGCGCATATTTTACTGGTTAATTAACTCGCACAGAAACAACTTTTCTTCCAGGCGATCGTTAATGTCATACGGTGTGGCGGAAATTGATCTAACATCCTTGTTTTTCCCAAGTGATATTTCAGAGAGAGAGAGAGAGAGAGAGAGAGAGAGAGAGACAAGAGAGAGAGAAGATCATTTACAACGGATTAAACTTAAAGTAAGAGGAAGAGTATAATATGAAATCAATCACCTGTAACATTGTGTACAGTAATTTTGAAGTTTTTCTGAATTACATATAATTAACAGAACCAGCTTTTACTTTGTAATGGCAGATAAACCATAATATAAATATAATTATAAATGATATTTCTCATGAATTTGGAAATGATTCAATATTCCAGTCTATGTACATTCGTTCGCGTGTTTGTGTGCAAGTATTTGTATTAGTGTATACATAAGTGCATGTGAACTGTGGGAGTTTGGGGGGTATATGGGACAGAAATCCAGAAATAAATATGGCAACTGCTTTTGTTATCAAAACTTTTGTTCAAATTTGGTTCTTTTGTTTATCAAGCAAATAAAGGGGCCTGCCCCGAGCTGTAGCTTTGGGAAGAAAGAAAGTACTTTTCAAAAAGAAATTTGGTTTTCCTTTCCAAGAATTGTGTGCTGTTTGCCCTCTCGACTTTTGTTTTTTTATGTTTAAGCCTATGTTCTATTTGCTGTGCTTTTATTTACTCTCTCTCTCTCTCTCTCTCTCTCTCTCTCTCTCTCTCTCTCTCTCTCTCTCTCTCTCTCTCTCTCTCTCTCTCTCTCTCTCTCTATATATATATATATATATATATATATATATATATATATATATATATATATATATATATATATATCTATATATATATATATATATATGTGTGTGTGTGTTCAAGTATATATATATATATATATATATATATATATATATATATATATATATATATATATATATATATATATATATATATGTGTGTGTGTGTGTGTGTGTGTGTATATATATTATTTTTATAAATGCCGTTGCTGTAATCTAACCAACCCCCTATGAAAAAAACATGAAACTGAAGTATGGTAAAAGGAATAAAAAGGAGTGACACCTAGAGACTGAAGGGACGCTGCAAAGAACCTAAGTAATGATTACAGTGCACCGCGCGAGGTGTCATGATGGCACGAGCTCCCTGCGGAGATATCCAGAAGTGGCCAACTTAACTATGAACTGCTGCTCCAGTGATGAAATTGTGATGTCGTGGTTTTCCTTACCTGCCGATAGTACTACATGAACACTAGATGTTTAATAGCGCTCCCTTTCCTCGAAACGAACGATTTATTCATAGTTAAGGAGCTGAAAGGAAAAACGTGTTTAAGGAAACAATAAGCAGCTTTGTATTTCGTGTGTTTGCGAGCTGTTTTTAGAGTAAAATCTGGTGAAGCAAACACACACTACCACACACACACACACACATATATATATATATATATATATATATATATATATATATATATATATATATATATATATATATATATATATATATATATATATACACACACACACACAATGTGTGTGAATATAGGATTAATAAACGAATGAATATATAAGGATGTTAGCCCTTGGAAATAGTTATACAGCCTCTGCTATGTTTAGCACCGGTGGTACGAATGAAGCGGAAATCTCTAGCAGACGACTGAAGGGCGTTAAGAAGTGTTTCTGGCGTTTGTTGTTTTCTTGGTTTTAATTTGCATTTTGTATTTCTCCTCAAATGACATTGCCGATCTCTGTTGATTTTATGAACGCACTGCCTTGGAACCATTAAATCTCCTCGGTTAATTATTCAATTGCAGCGTGTCCCTCCTTGACGAGAATGCTCACGAAGTAAGAGCGGACATGATGTAAGGATGCAAGAGAACAAAGTTGCTCCTGCAAAAATCGTTTTTCCTTCGTCTATTTCCTTATTATTTCCATTTTATTTATATTGTCTGGTTTCGTCAAAGGCAGCTTTCTTCATCATATGTTCACATATATAATTTAATCATCCTACTGCGTAATATGCTTTTCTGCAGTCTATTCACTTTCCCTTAAAACATGACATCTTGTACCTTTGGGCACATACAAGCAGACAGGCTGACAGAATCACAAGTAACGATACTTTTCTCACCACGAACTCAACGATATTATTTATGCTTTGGTATATCTGTTGTTTCTAATATTTCCATAGTCATCGGTCATCTTTTCCATCATCCTCCTTTTCTCCTTTTTGCTCCTCTCCGTTATCCCTTCCTCCCCTTTATTTTCCACTTCATTACATCACAAAACTTCCATCAAAAAAAAATCTTAATAGACATTTTAACTGATTATTCTGTCAGAATTTTCATATATTGTATAAGTGTATGTAAAATAAAACCATAACTTGAAATATATGTTGACCTTCAACTTGTGACACTGAAAATACTTTATCATACTTTTCAAAAGGAAATTCAGCTCTCTTAACCCTCCCGTTCTCGCTCGCTCTTTGGATATTATTGTGTATTTCAGGTTTAAGTCTGATCCCTTTTCTTAGTCTGATTTTTCATAACTATTAATTAGAGAGAGAGAGAGAGAGAGAGAGAGAGAGAGAGAGAGAGAGAGGGCTGGCGATGGGGGCAGTGGAAGAAAATGTTATGAAACAAATGGGAGTTGCTTGATTGTGATTGTTACTTGCGCGAGCAAACCATTCATTTCCCGAGTTGACCCGAGAACTGAGAGTTTCTCCTCGTAGTCGCATCTTGCCACACTCCTTTTTTTAACGTAGTGGCGAGGAAAGTCTTCGTGATGACGCCGGAGGGAAGAAGAGAGAAACTTAAACGAGACCTTTTTGCTTGTGAATCTCGAACGAATCATCTATGCTTGCGAAACTTGAACGATTCATTTTTGCTTGAGAAACTTGAAGCGTCATTTTTGCTTGTCAAAATGACTGAAGGCATAACTTTTAAGGAAGGAGTGAAGGAGTGATTGTGGTTTGGCATGCTGAAGGACCACGAATCTCGATATTCATTCTCTCACGTAATTTAAACGGTAATATAAATAGAGGCTAAAAGAGAGATAGAGAAACAAAAAAAAAGATGAGAAAAAGACATATATAAGATTATGTAATTTACCTGTATCAGGTAGGCAGAAAACTGGTGTATGGAAAATAATGGATAACATATTATTTCTCCTGACCGACTTGATAGAAATATTTCTTTTAAAGAGATTAAATTTGCACAACCATCTCCCGCTGATTGCAGTTAATAGAGAAAGTATATATTGTCATAATTTATGTCCCGAGATAAAGAAAATTCACTGGATCAAGAAGACTTTCTTGGTAAAAAGCTATAGAAAATAGTGTTATACTGACAAAGTAATAAAGAAACTATTACACCAGCGATGGAATTTAACAAAAGTAAAATTTCACTGACTAAGCCAGTGCGTACTTTCTGCCAGTCTGAATTTTCCTAGAAATTCTGTCTTTGTTACAAATTCATAACGTAAATGTTTCATAAAATACTGGAACAAACTGTTTCCTCTTCACCACTCTTAAACTTTGCTCCTGGATCGGTGGTAAAGTGTGCGTCCATCAAGACAGAAATCTTTCATTGATATTTCTTGTTTGTAGTTCAATTAGGGGAGTTTATTTTCATTTGGTTGCTGTTGTATTTGATAATTTTTTAATGAATAAATAAATTTATTTATTTATTTATTTATTTATTTATTTATTATTATTATTATTATTATTATTATTATTATTATTATTATTATTATTATTATTATTATTATTATTATTCGTTCTCGTTTTACACTTAAGGGGTTTAATTTTGCGGAGACTTTCCATTGTTATTATTCATTATTTTGAGTAATAATATGGACAATAGATACCTCTCAATACCTTACTGATGAGCTTGAAAATGATCCTCATGGAAGTATCCTGTATGGGATAATTTGCCTTACTCATAAAAAAAACCGGAATGGATGAATTACCTTTTATACGATAAAAAACCTAGGTGCATAGTTGCAGTAATTAAAAGGTTATTATTGAATATATATTATTCATATTGTGGAATAATACTTTTTATTCCAGCTGATAAAGTGTAAGCCCTAGGAAGAAAGAAGTCTACATTTTTTGGGGAAGAAAGGGGCTATAAAATAATGAAATAAAATATACCATACATTCGGTTAAAGAGAAGTTAAACACTTTGTTTATATGGAAATATATCATCTTTCTTTCGTGATCTATGGCTGTTTGCAATTATAGCAGAATATTAAAGTAAGAAAACAGCGTGACAATATTGGTTTAAGCTTGACAAAACAGATATGGTCACATCCAGAGAAAATTTGAGTAAAATTAGTAGCCATGAATATAATTAAAGAAGCTAAAATAATATAAGTTTGTTTGGAAAAAAAAATATTCTTAGGCAAATTATATTGAAATTCAACATCCGAAAAATGAAATGTTTGTAACTTGGAAAATACCCCTAGAAAAAAATACTAATATACAATCTTTGACATAACTCTTACGGAAACTTAGTCTTTAGAAATCCTTTTTTCCAGTATATTACAAAGCTGAAATTCATTTTGAACAGAGAGGAATATTCAACGTTTATATATATATATATATATATATATATATATATATATATATATATATATATATATATGTGTGTGTGTGTGTGTCTGTACGTGTGTGTGTGCGTGTGTGTGTGTGTGTGTGTGTCTGTACGTGTGTGTGTATGTATAAATATATATATATATATATATATATATATATATATATATATATATATATATATATATATATATATATAGAAGAGAGAGAGAGAGAGAGAGAGAGAGAGAGAGAGAGAGAGAGAGACTGTCATTAAGATTACATTAATCATTTATATGATGCTTGTAAGTGGAATATGGAAAGTAGTGGTTAAAGTAAATGACTGAATAATATGTTAAACGTTGTCTTACAAAGCTGAAAGAAATATGTAACAGACAGTAAATAAATCCTGATGAAGAAGTCTGGACATTTGCTTTTTTGTTGATGCAGCCATATTTGGTCAAAGACCAAATTTGCACTTACTCGCTTGATCACTACAGCTTAAAGGAATCTCAGGACGCAGTTATTTCTTATGTGTTACACACATCTCCCTCGTGATATGCCCAGTACATATGAGAACTCATATGAAGTCCGGTGTTGCCTCTCATCAATAACGTTTTTAAAATAATTATATAATCAGTTATTATTCTATTTTCAATCATGTTCCAGTGATTTCTGCATCATCTTAAATATAAATAATGTTATTAAAATATTTTTTATGACGGTTGTGAAAAACCGCAATTGGTTACCAGTGTACATGGAGTTTCGGTAAAATAGCGTAAGTGAGAATGGAGACGAGGGAGATTCTTGAAGAGATTCATGGGTGACGATGTCTGAATAGGTACCCACTTCGATACCTTTACAATATAACAAAGAGATGTAGAAGATCTGCTTTTATTGTCACCACAATCTTATTACAGTCTGATTCACATAGTTTGTTGAGTAGAAACTCGACTAGCAAGTTTCTGTTTTGAAGCTGTTGTTCGTTCATGCAGATCAGATAATTATTCTTAATTACTCAACGAAGAACCATTATTCAGACAAGACCACCTGGCCAGCTTTAGTCCTTGAAGTCCCGACAGTAGCATCTAAATACTACGGAGCGTGATTGCACCTTTAAGGAAATGAATTGCGAAGCGATCAGCCAATGAGATGTCCTGTCATCACTCGCACCTCATGGACTAAGAAAGGGACTGGGGCATTAAGGACCCCTCAGCTGCTTGTTTGTCCTCGCCTGATGCGTTTAATTGGAATCTGATCACATTACCTCTGAAGCAGAAACCGTATTGGCTGAATGCGCTGCTTCTTTTGACTGAGCTTTGTTCAATCCGGAGGAAGCGGAATCTTCTCGGAATGGCTCCGTGGAATGAACGAGGTTGAAAGTCCCAGTTGGATAGGTAATGTTTAGAAATAAATATGACGAGAATATTGACTCGTTCTCTCTCTCTAATATTTGAAGTTCGCTTAGTGTTTTTGACATGGAGATTGCTACATTACAAAAAGTTATATTCATAGTGTTTTTTTCCAGCATGTATAGTTAACATGCTAAAAAAAACTTTTTATAGTAAAGATATTAAAAATGCAGTATTTTTGGTTTGTAATTCATATGATAACAAAATTCTTCTTTTGTATTTATTTACAGTATATTTGATCATCTTTTCAAGGCATGCCTAAAAAATTTTGATACTTAAGAATAACAAACAATAGTAAACAGAACATGCTAAGAAGGAGGAAATAAGAAGTATACAATTACGCAAAAACGCCTCTCGGTATTCATGATACCAGGACCACCAGAAGAAGGCGCAGTTTGGCTTCATGAAGCAGTGATGAATTTTGTTATCTCCCCTTAAAACTCATTATGTCCTTTATGAACGCAATAAAACATGTACTGGGTAGCTTTTCGACTGGCGTGAGTACCAATCATGGTTGAAAAATGCGAATGGGAAGTATTTTATCCCAAAACAATTATTGAGGACCTCAAGGGTCCCTGTGGAACGACTGCGTAGGACGTGGCTCCTGGTGTCATTGCTGTAATGAAGACTGTATTTGAGCATAATTATGCAGAAGGTTTTATTTTGCAAAAATATATATATATATATATATATATATATATATATATATATATATATATATATATATATATATATATATATATATATATATATATATATATAAATATATATGTATATATAAGTACATATATATAATATATATATATGTATATATATATAGTATATATATATACATATATATATATATATTTATATATATATATATATATATATATATATATATATATATATATATAAATATATATATATATATATATATATATATATATATATATATATATATATATATATATATATATATACTATATATATATATATATATATGTATATATATATATATATATATATATATATATATATATATATATATATATATATATATATATATATATATATATATATATATATATATATATATATATATGTATGTATATATATATATATATATATATATATATATATATATATATATATATATATATACTCACTATATATATATATATATATATATATATTTGTGCTGCGTGTGTGCGGAAGTGGTATATATTTAAAATAGAGGTACAAAATGAAATCGCGTCCTGTAAAACCTCGCCGTGTGAAACAATCTTCTCAGTTACAAGGAACACCAGTAAACTATTGGAAGAAATTAGTTCTACTAAGTTATTCAGAAGCCAGTAAACCCAAACTTTCCAGAGAGCTGTATAAGAGACAGTGAAATGCTTCTTTTCTATAGAGTCCTTAACAAAGATAACGATGGTGTCATCCTTAATAAGCTTTCGAATGTGATGGCACTAAGTAATTATTCACAAGCGTTTACTTCTCTGTTGACGAACAGCTGACTTCAAAGGCCTATTCGGAAAAGTAATGAAGCCTGGTATTCAAATTGCTTAATTTTCTAACTATCATAGTTTCATAGTTATTATAAAAAGCAATATTTTTTTTTCTTTCAACTTTTCCTCAAAACCTTTTTTTTTTCATGTACAGGAGTATATCTAGAAGACTGAACCAAATTCAATGAAACTTTTACGGCATGTAGTATAACTGTATATCTTTAATTTGGGGTAAGGAAAAAGTATTTTTGAACGCAACTATTTTTTTATATTATTTATGAAAAAAGACACCAGTATTTTTTCAACTGTAAATTTATATAATTAGATGTTGATTTTGTGATTTCCTTATGCATATATTTTCAGTATTAGTTATTTAATAGTGGTAAAGATTTTATGCAAATCCTTCATTCATAAGGCAATAATGTTCACCTACCTATAATGGAGTCTTGTTGAATCGACGCGCCAATTAAAATATCAGTTACAGCTAAGCGAGATTTCAGAGCAACTCGTTTGAATCCTTTTGATATCGCTCGCACCTCACGGACTGGGCCAAAGAGGCATCTGCTGTGTTTTCGTGGCTCATCAATTCAGTATCTGATTAAATTACCTTTGAAGTAGAAATCGAGATTATCTGCTGACTGCGGCCTCTTTAGTGAGCTTGGAGCACTTCAGGGGAAATGGAGTCCTGCCGAATTATTTGAAATGTAGTGAATGTCATTTTATCTTGTCAGGCTGTATCAAAAAACGTAGTTTTTATTAATGCTGCAATGTACAATAATTCTGATAGTATTCAAGTGAATTATTTTGCATGGGAAAATAACAGCATTTCCCTTTCATTTTCGGTCTTCACTTTAAAGGTCTCCCAAATGATAAGTTATTACAATTGAAACCCTTCTGCAGTTAAAAAAAAATTAACTCATGAACATTGTAGACATGATGTTTTAACACAAACAATGGAGTCATAGAATTCAATGTGTCATAAAATGATCGACTTTCTAGAAATATTCTGCTTAAAGTTGAATTCCTCTATGATAGAACGTCCGTTCTCCAAGACGCATTACATTTCGCTACAAACTGAAAATAATACTTCAAAACAGTGCATAATGGTACAACTGTCGTTTGTATAAAGTTACAACACATACACATTTGTATACACTTACAAAATACCTTGCATCCTCTTTACTATGAGAGTATTTTATGGTCATAACGGAAATCATCGCAAGGTACATCACGCCTCGCCATAACATCTGTCTAATTTGCTTCCTACTTATTCATTTCCGCAAAGGTAACAAAGCAGAATCCCTCACCTCTTTCCACTAAGGTTCAAAATTCCAAGGTCGGTCGTTGGTCTTCAGTTTATATGGTGGTACTTTCTGGCGTTACATCTTCCTTGTTAACTTTAGAATAAATTGCAGCTATTCGGCCCCCAGCCTGAAACTGAACTGCCACATAGAATCCAAATTTAATCATCATCTCGTGAGAGCTTCTTGATATGACACAATTTTAACCTGTTTTCAAATAATTTCATGCATGGCACATTAAGAGAATATGGGAATCAAGGTAAATAAACTATATCGTTTACAGAAAGACACACTCATGGAAGAAGATAGAATTATGAATGCGTGTATATATGAGAGAGAGAGAGAGAGAGAGAGAGAGAGAGAGAGAGAGAGAGAGAGAGGAATTTGATAATAAATTTTGTTAGATCGTCGTTTAATTCCGTCGACTGAATCTCGTTTTATAAGAAAAGGCTCCGCCTGTTTAAATGATAGTTGGAAGTGTTAGTCAGAAAAGCGGAGAACGTAATGACCCGCCCACCTGTTAATTCTCTCTTGACAGGTTTCATAGTATTTCTGGGTTGGTTTTCACAGCTTGTGATGGCTAGACAGTAGGAATTTTCTTATGTACAACGAATGGTGCCCAGTTGATTGAGAGTACTGTTCTAAGCAGAAGAGGAGGCTATAAGGTAAGTTCTTTAATGTGTTTATTTTCATTCATAAAATCTCCGTTTCCAGTGATTGAAATGGACTGATACTTCCAGTGAATCATACATTTCATGATTCTCTTTCTATTACTTTACATAGATAGGGTTTGCAATGGAAATGGACCTAACTGATGCCAACATTGGTGGTCAGTAGAAATATATAGACTACCATTCTCCCTGGGGTTTTCTCACCTGTATGTTTTCTTCTCATTTTGTAATGTCTGGATTTGCCTGAAATCCTGTGACATGTACATAGGAGGTGCTCAGTCTACTGGGAATGCTGCATGGCTCCCTGCAGGTAAGAGCTGAGTAAGGAAAGTTCTTCTTTGAGGGTCCATTCATTCGTAATATCTCTGTTGTAAATGGTTGAAATGTCTTCCAATTCAAGAGGATAATAAATATGGTTTCCCTTTGAACTTGACCTAAATTAACCTCCCATACCTACTACCTCTTGCACACTATGTACTATAAGCAATGAATCAAAAATTGCAAATTTATATTATCATACACTATTCACCAGTCACTATACACTAATAGACCAGAAGGTTGTAGACTCGACACCAGGATTATTCAGATTTTCTTCATTGTGACCCGAATTCAGGTTACAAGAATCCTTGTACCTTATATATATATATATATATATATATATATATATATATATATATATATATATATATATATATATATATATATATATATATATATATATATATATATATATATATATATATAAAGAATTAAAGAATCCGTGCGATTGGGGGTTGGCAATTTAAACAAGAATGTTGTTTGAAAAATCTGGTGTCAAAATCCAAGCATATTTTGAATTAGTGTATGATACTCAAAGAAAAGTATTAAAAATTGAAATCAGTAATTTTTGTGTCATTGAATATACTACATGTTGTACATGGAATAATTGGCTAGCAACAGTTCACTAGGATCAAAGAAATGCTCCTTACATCCTTCTTCTGCTAAATACTACTTCTCACAGTGTTCTCCCAACTTCTGTTCCCAGCTCCTCCTCTCTCTCCACCAACACTATTTCTTTGATCTTCTGTTACCATACACTTGGGTCTTAAATACTTTCCCAAAATCATTTGTTTGGCTCCCAATGAAGAACGCATTTAACTGAGTTCAGTGAGTAATTCCAAACTGTTCTTCCTGCACCTTCAATACTTGTAACATTATTTTCTTGAGAATTCGACTGTCATTCATTCTTTTAAGATGACCTGTCTATTCCTTTCCTTTTGATTAATTGACCCTCAACAAAAGAGAAAATTTCTTCTCAAAACGGACTCTTACGAGTCACTAACGATTCCAACCAAAACGTTATCTGTTTCCTCGTCTGTAATGGCAAGCATTGAAAGTCGCTCGAGACGTTCGAGGAGAAAAACATCCCGAAATGAAGACCTATTTATATTTCCATTGCTTGATGTTTGCCAAACATGATTCATCATTCATGGAACTTTTTTTGAGAGAGGATGCAAAGGTCACTGAACCTGATCCAGAGCGAAATTTTTATATCCTCATTTGCTTGTGAGGGCAGGTACGAGTAAGGCTCGGAGTTCACAGCTTACTAATTTATTTACAAAACATACACACAGGTCAAGGGGTCGTGCGAGCCGAAATGTAGCGTCTGACCTTAGACAGGCAGAAACAGGGATTAAGTACAAGCATTTGTTTTTGTTAACAGCGAGAAATATACATAAAATGGTAAAGGATATCGGGCTGAAGTTCATACATACATGGTTGGAAAGCTGGCAGTCCAATACAAACATTGGTAACAATACATGAAATAGGACAATGATAATAATGAAGACATAAGTGTTTCTTTCGTCCGCGTGTTTGGTTAGCGGGGTCATTATCAGGATGATGACCGGCGTGATGTAGTGTCAGTAGGGTCCGCGTGTGGACCGTACATGCTCTCATGTCAAATGAAGTTAAAATTCGAAGATTCCATATTCTACAAACTTCTTTTCCATTCTCGTTCTCCATTTCTCATTCCATTTTTTTCTTTCGTTAGCAAAGCAACTTATGATAAAGATTTCTTATGAAGAGTGGGGTTTCTTTTGCTTACTCAAAACATGATTTCTGTTCCTCCACTTTTGATATTCGATATTTTATAAGATTATTAAGACTGCATAATTGCTCAAGAACCCATATATATATATATATATATATATATATATATATATATATATATATATATATATATATATATATATATATATATAACTATATATATATATATATATATATAAATATATATATATATATATATATATATATATATATATATATATATATATATATATATATATATATATATATATATATGAAATTTTTATCACACCGTGATTTATATACAATCATGAAGCTAAAAATGTCGCTTAATATCGAATTCCCACGCTAATTCCAGGTTATCTCCTTTAATTGTCGCCGAAGGGAATTTATATAAGTGATAAATGAATTGGAATCGTCAAGGACCTGATATGGCTTTGAAAACCTATTCAAGCGACTCCTCAAGAACATATATATATATATATATATATATATATATATATATATATATATATATATATATATATATATATATATATATATATATATGAAATTTTTATCACACCGTGATTTATATACAATCATGAAGCTAAAAATGTCGCTTAATATCAATTCACGCTACCTCGGGTTATCTCCGTTGGAGAATTGTCGCTGAAGGGGAATTTATATAAGTGATAAATGAATTGGAATTGTCGGGACACGAACTCGTGACAAAGCCTTTTCAGCGACTCAGTGGACGTAAACCATTGAGCCATCAAGAGAGGTATAAGTCATATGCCGAGATGTTGTACTGCTTTTACCCGTCGTGAGTGGGGAAATATACTAGCCTCGGCAATGACCCACCTCCGCCATGAAAGTTCGTGTCCCGACGATTCCAATTCATTTATCACTTATATAAATTCCCCTTCGGCGACAATTCTCCAACGGAGATAACCAGAGGTAGCGTAGTCGGCTGCTTGACATTCTCTTCATGATTGTATAAGCGGTGTGATCAGAATTTCATAACAAGCTGCGTGTTCCAAACGTACCAGTGAACTGTCATGGCGGAGGTGGGTCATTGCCGAGGCTAGTACATTTCCCCGCTCACGACGGGTAAAAGCAGTACAACATCTCGGCATATGACTTATACCTCTCTTGATGGCTCAATGGTTTACGTCCACTGGAGTCGCTGAATAGGTTTTCGTGTCATGGGTTCGTGTCCCGACGATTCCAATTCATTTATCATATCTCGCCCAGTAACGGCTGTTCGAAATAACCGAGTAGTGATTCGATATGCTGCTTCATATTCTCTCATCACAGTGTGATAAAATTTCATAACAAACTGCGATATTCCAAACGTACCAGCCAACCTGTCATGGCGGAGGTGGGTCATTCCCGAGGCTAGTATTTCCCGCGACGGGTAAAAGCAGTACAACATCTCGGCATATGACTTATACCTCTCTTGATGGCTCAATGGTTTACGTCCACTGGAGTCGCTGAATAAGTTTTCGTGTCACGGGTTCGTGTCGGCGATTAATTCATTTATCATATAAATTCCTTCGGTGACAATTCTCGGAGATAACCCGGAAGTAACGTAGATTCGATATTAGAAAAACATTTGTAGTTTATATATATACACACACACACACACACACACACATATATATATATATATATATATATATATATATATATATATATATATATATATATATATATATATATATATATATATATATATATATATCGCTTAATGATAAATACGACCGAAGACCGTGAAGAGCTTTCGTGTTATTGGTTAGCACTTTATACTAACACAAACGAGTTTGTTGGTTTCCTGATTTCTTTTTCCTTTGTACTTTGCAGTTGGTTGTTCATCGCATGTAGCAGAGATTTTTCATCAGTATTTACATATACATACACCAGTACATATATATGTATGTCTGCTTTATATATATATATATATATATATATATATATATATATATATATATATATATATATATATATATATATATATACATATATATATATATATATATACATATATATATATATATATATATATATCTCTCTATATATATATATATATATATATATATATATATATATATAATATATATATATATATATATATATATATATATATATATGATTCGCTCTTCATCAGAAGTGAGTCAGTTTCTTCCCAAGAGCTCATTTTGGTACTCCAAGAATTAACCAGAGCTTTACCATATGCTATCCTGCAAAGCGCATACGTACCCAACAGTAATGTAGATACTTGAACAGCGGTTGATGAAAAATAAAGTTTTCCTGTCTTTGCGAACTTTGATGAAGAAGTTTGCAACACAAAGACACAAAACGAGGCGAGAATTTCAGCGTTCGAAATTTGCACTTTTAGGCCTCAGAATATGTCTTCCACAGACCCTTATAATAAGTGGCCCTCTTTGCTCTCGAATTGTTTTCCCAACCCTTTTTATCACTCAATACTCTCAACGATGCATCGTTGTGTCTTAGAGGTGATTCCGATAGAAAAATACAGAGAAGAGTTTTAGAGGATATACTACTCTTCATTTAGGGAATAGTCAAAATATAATCAAACTGATGAAATAATACCAAAAGCGGGGATAATGATCAACAGTTACATTTTTTAATCTCCTCAAGTCGAGTAAGACTGGTGCTGCGGAGCAACACCAACTTCTAATTGAAGAAAGCTTGCTCGCAGTCGTAGGCAATTTAATGACCATGAATATTTTAAGGCAGTAAAATGGCAAGAATTGCCGCAAAATATGGATTTCAGAGGTTCTTTGGCGGCCCTGAATTGTGTTGTTTTTCATTATTGCATCTAAAAAAAAGATAATTAAAAAATAAAACAAAATCAAATTGAACGTCAAAGACCACAAATTAGAGGAATAATGGTATTTGAGAATCTTCTGCCAATTAGAAAAAAAATCAGAATTATTTTCCATGCAGTTGTTCTCTGGATATTAATATAACACAAGTTTCTCTCGGCTGGAGAGTAAAGTAGTAAGAAACCGAAGCGCAAAAATTCTAGGCTAAAGAGACGAGGTTACAAGGTGTCTGCTTTCTCTCACACGGAAGGAAAGCTATTCTATAAACAATAGACTGCCAAGATGTGAAGAAGAGAATTCAGGCAGGAAATAATAATTATAAAAAAAAAATGACCAACCAGCCATATGACAATAACAATAAGAAACGAAGGGATTGGTGTATGGCTCTTGAAAGCAGTGTTATTGTAAGGCCTCTCCTAAGCCTATGGACATCGGCATCCTAACAAGAGAGATCCTCAGTTCCAGCGTCAAGATGAGGGAAGACATCTGGTACTATGAAGAGTGACAACGGGGCATTGTGGAGTGCGGCCGTAATTATTGGAGGAATTAATTTAATAACGCAGATGTGTAAAATCACAAGACTTCAGATTCTTCACATCAACACCTCAATATTAACCCTGTGTTAAACGGGTCGATATAAAGCACACATAGTCATATATTATTCAGACAGTAATCACTGCGTAGAGAAACATGGAGAAAGAGAGCCTCTGGCTTCTACCATATATTCATAAGTCAATTTTGCATTGGCAGACTACAAGGCGCAATAGTAACCGGCCACATCCTTTGCTTCAGTTCGATTAGAGAGAGAGAGAGAGAGGAAAGTCTCGCACGGTGTTGCGCTGTAGTCGTTTCGCGTTCGCTTCTTTTCCCTTCTCCCCTGGCCGATTCAGTATCAGAGGAATCTGCTCAGCCTGCCTTCAGAGCAAACAAATAACCTCACGAGGACAAACAAGATCCCAGTCTCATCCGCGTGTAGGGAAGATGGTAGTCGATGAATCTCGAGAGGAGAAGACCTTTATTAGATGAGGCTGGAGTGGAGGACGTTGGTTAACAACATGAACTCATGACGATGAAGGTGTATAACTTTTGTTCTGTTTCTATTTATGTATTTGTTAACGTTGATAACTACTTTTGTCTGTGTTCCTCCTTTCTATTTTATCCTAACCTGTCCTCTACCTTGTTGCTGTTAATATGTCCTGTCTTTCATTTTATTTTTTCCTTATAAAAGTATACATTTATTCATTAACTTTTATTTTATATATTCACAAATTATTGTATTTATCTTTACTTTTAAATTTTACTATTTATCAGCTAGATTCGTGCCACCAAGTGTGAGAGTATTACATTGTCTTTTAAGCATTAAAATATAAATAAAATAATATACGAAGTTTCGTATCTCAGGTACAGAAATCTTTGCTTCTTTAGATTTACAGAATAATGTATTTTCCCCTTTATACCTCTTCTGTGTCTCCCAGGATATTACTGAAACGTTAAGGACGAAAAATCTCATTTCTTTAACTCTATCTTTTGACACTTCTGAAACTAAGTCAGTGGATTAATTAGAGGACACCAACTGCCCTCAGAGAGGTTCAGCATTATCCTAAGATGATTAATTTTATTCTATAGGGTGGTTTGAGGGTCTAGATTATTGATGCTGTATAGTTCCTTATAAATTGAGCAGAAGTAAGATCGAGTATCGTCCTGCAGGACATCTGAATATTGCGCTGTCAGTCATGACCTCAGACTCTAGTGATAAATTCGTTACCCGCCCCGATAGTAGAATCAGTTGAAGAAATAAAAATGTCACCAACTGATATAGACAGAGGTTATGCCTTGTGGTAAGAAGGGTACACGAACTGCGATCTGGAAGCAACAAATATATAGATGAAAGGAAGGAGGAAGAAACGGATCTTTCCTAGATAATGACCCCCAAGGGTTTTCTGGGGTCGTTATCTAGGACTAATATTTTTTGGAGTCATTATCTTCATGATATTTACAGTCTTTTATTTATGTTTTTTACCGTAATCCCCACCGGGCTTGCACTAAACACGCCGCAAAGGGTTAAAACCCTTGGGGGTCACTATCCAGGAAAGATCCGAAGAAAGTGTAGACGAGGAGGGTAAGATAACCAGTTGCGTTACAAAATGTTTGTCACTTTGACTACCAGATGCTCTGTGTTGTTGCTTCGAGGAAGAATCCAGCTGATCAGCTCTTATAAAGAAAAAATGCCTCTCAATTGCCACCGGATGGTACAATTTTATTTATTTATTTATTTATTTATTTATTTATTTTTTAAGGATCTGACTTTACTCTCCCCATTGAAGCAGAAATAACTTTCCAATCGATGACTGGGTTCTTATCTTAATTTTTTTTTAGATAAACCACGTGTGTTACAAACGAGAACCTGTAAATAAGAATAATGACACATACGATAGTTATGGGCAATAACAAAATACACCACATGCGGCTTGTTGCTAGGAAATAAATATCGAAACGTTATTTTCGGTATTTTCAGCGAAGCAAACCACAATTTTCGTTAATCAGAAATACTTGGGTGCCACAGAACTAATTCCTTCATTATTATTAATGGTATTATTAATCTCCCATTATTTGCACTAGAAAAACAATTCATTCATCAGGTAATATGAAAGTCTTCGACTGAAGATGCCCATAATAGAAAAATTATCTTTTATTTTGGTATGAATATTTCTTGCAAAATTATCACTAACTATATTATTATTTACAAAGTACAATGAGTGAATATTAAATAGAATAGGAAACAATTCTTCATTACATGAGAATGCGTAGTAGTTTCATTTGCGTCATGAATGTGCTTATGAGTTGAAAGAGATTTTCAGCGACTGAACGAGGGACGACACACACAAGCCTTTCCAAATGTCTGTCCCAGTAAGAGAAGAATCTCTTCAGTGCAAGAAAATTTCGAGCAAAGGACAAGAAAGTAACAAAATCCATGCTTCCCTCCAGATCCGTTAATCTGATGACTAGAAGACGATTAGGATTGACCGGTTCAGCCTCATTGAAACCAACATAGTTATTGCTTTTAGAGAGGAAATGTCTGTGAACTGTGGTGAAATTTTCTATGTTTCTTTTGTTTTAATCGGTAATGTGTTTATTTCTTTATGTCGTTCTTAGTTAATTGTAGAATCACTATATTAAAAAAAAATAGTAAATGAGAATATATTCATAACTGTGAAGTAGACACATTCCATTAGTGCTATTGTAGTGTCTGTTATTGTTAGAACTGATGCCCTGACGCTATGGAAACAGAGACCTCTGAAAATACGAGCATCTAATTTTCAAATCGTTTTTGTTCCGGTGTTTACACGGGTGCTTGTATTTCAGTTTCCCTCTTCCCCAGATATACTAATCTCGTAGTGTTCGGTAAGTTCATCGGTTGATTAATTCCTTCCATGAGAGGGAGCTATCAAGGAAATGCGAATGTCGTTAACACTGGTCTCTCTTATTCTCTCTTTTGTCTCTCTCTCCCTCTCTTTCTGTCTCAAAGACGGGTATATAACAT
>NC_089786.1:39318240-39358240 GCF_040412425.1 Macrobrachium rosenbergii | reverse complement strand
ATATATATATATATATATATATATATATACATATATATATATATATATATAATTATTATATATATATATATATATATATATATATATATATATATATATATATATATATATATATATGTATATATATATATATATATATATATATATATATATATATATATATATATATATATATATATATATATATATATATATAATGATAGTAAAGATTCATATTTAGAGATGATGAGAAAAGCTGACTGCTACTCGATGTGACTATTGTGTGGTTCATGCTGGTGTCAGGAACTCCAGGCTGCATTGAAAATAGTGAAAAGACACGGAAATCGCCCCCTTTCAAGCCAGTGTACCTGCTTTACGGCTGCTGGTCATTGCATTCTTTCAGTCTTCCACTGCCTCTTCATGCGCACGCCGATGAAGCTACGAAGGCTGCATTCGATGTTTATATGAGTTTGACTTTATTTCGCCATTACTGTTTACAAGGGTTTTATGCGAAGTGGTCAGGGTATCAATCTGCTGGTATACGACTGCCGCCTCCTTTGTTCTCCATTCACAACAATCGTACTGCCAGCGTGCTGACTCTGTGGCCTTTTTGTACGTAGACATCGGTACTGTTCATGAAGCTTACCAATAATGAATGCGACAGCACGTGTGCACAACAGTTGAACGTGGTAATGCCAGCATAACTGCGTGCAATGCGATCAGCCATACTCTCTTGAAGCACCGAATATTTGACATCGACTGAAGTCTTCAGATCTACTGTCGTATTCGGAAAACTACAAATGATAATCCCGAAGCGTACCGACGCATTAATAGCAATATTTGGCATGAAAATATTGCGTATGATAAACATTTCTATATATATATATATATATGTAGCAACTGTATATGCTATATATGTATATATATATATATATATATATATATATATATATATAAAGGGATAACCCGATGAATGCATGAGTAACAGGAATACACAAGCAGGTATTTCAATAGATGGCATGGCGGCTGAGTGCGGCAGATATGTCCATTTGGTCGGGTGCCAATTTTTAGCAACCTAAATGGCTGCTGCCCTGAAATCCTCCTTATCTCCCCTGCTCGCTGTCACCCAGTTTCAATTTGGTTCCTGAGCATGTCTGCTCTCGTAGTGCGAGAAACTAACACGTCTGATCATCTGTATTTTTGTGCAGAATTTTCCGTGCAAAGCAAAAGTATCTGCGAGTTAAGTGTTACAGCACTAGCAGTGAAGGTAAATACCAGCTTTGAGATCAGAAGACAACTTCTTTTTACTAAATCTAATAAGGTTAATTTGTAGAGAAGACCATTCAGGCTGTATTCTGATCTCTTTAATTCTTTATGACAGATCTTTGAGATCTTTTTAGTTTGCATTACAAGAAACTGCACCAGTGAAGAGAGAGAGAGAGAGAGAGAGAGAGAGAGAGAGAAGTAGGTGCAAATAGATTTGCCAAATCTAAATTCCTTAATGTTTATCAAATCGAGACAAACGTCTAATAAACTTGACAAAGAAGAGGAAATGGTTCCATAAAAAAAAAAAAAAATTCGAATCTTAAACGAAGGACCAGTCATCCTAAGCCGCTGCATTCCTCAAAATAAATGTGAATAAATTTGTTTAGTGAATGTTCTGCTACCCGTCTTTGAACGAAGAGGAAGAGTTTAAAGAAAGGTAAGAAAACCAGTACATTCCGCATTTCTGAAGGAATATCAACCGATGGACTTACCGAAGCTTGCCTCGAGATGATAAACCCTCAAGTACAACTTTATTGGGAAGAGAAGAAACTAATCTGGCTTGTTCGCCTACCAGAACAAAAACATTTGAAAAATAGTGCTTTCATGTTCAGGGTCGGTAGGTATCGTGCTGTAACATTACTATAGCTAACTAATGGAATGTGTCTACTTCACCAATTATCTATTTTTTTTTAATATAGTGATTCTACGGTAACAAGAACATAAGCAAACACATTGATAAAGCTGAAAAAGAAACATGAAAACTTCACCACGGTCTGAACATTAACAACAACTATGTTGGGCTGAACTGAGCAGTCGTCTAATATTTCTGTCTTAGCTTTGAAGGAAAGCGTAGTTTTGTTACTTTCTTGTCTTGCTCGGGAATTTTCTTGCACTGAAAGACTAACTGCCCAGTGGACGAACATTGGAAGGTTTGTGATACTAACGTCGCTGAAAATATAACTCCTTTCATCAACATTCATGTTGCAAAATGTCTGCGACTGGGCTGTGACTACGACAATGTCGCTCATTGTACTTTGTAAAATAATCATATGATTCGTTATAATTTGCAAGCATGCACCGAAGCAAAAAGTAATTTTTGTATGGCGTCTTCGATCGAAGACTACGATCAATGGTGTTTTTCTAGTGCAAACTAATAAGGAGATTAACTAATACCATTAATAACCAATGAAGGGAGTGGCTGTAATCTGATTAACAGGTAATGGTTTCTTTCACAAAATACCGAAAATGGCACGTTTCGATATTTATTTCCTAGCAACAACCCATGTGTGTATCCGTATGTGTCATTATTCTTATTTACGAGTTCTCGTTACGTGAATTTTATCGGTAAGATAAACAGTCTGAAAGATATTTCTGCTTCAATGAGAGTAAAGTCAGATCCTTAAAAATAAATGAAAATAAATAAATGATAAATAAACCAAAAATTGTACCATCCGTGAAATGGTATTTTCTTTATAAACTGATCGCTAATTCCTCCAAGCAACACAAAAGTGACAACATTTTGTAACACCTTTATCTTACCTCTGTCCTTTCTTCGGACTCTTTCTAACTGAGGCACAACGTTCTAAGCCCGGTAATGGTAAATAAAAGACTGTAAATATCATGAATAATGTTTAAATAATCAGTCTGGCGACCCCAGAGCGCCAGCAGGCTATCTGAAGATCGTTTATCTGACTGTTGCTTCAGATGCGATTCGTCTTGCCCTTCTTTACCTGAGCATAACCTCTGTCTGTATCAGTTGGTGTTTTAACTATCGAGCTATCACTGGGAGTCTGGTCATGACGTGCAACTTTGTCGCTCAATTTATAAAGGAAGAAACATACGGCGTCAATAATCAGACACCCTATGAAATAAGGTAATCATCTTGAGATAATCGCTGAACAATGTCCACTGACATTTCAGAGTGTCAAAACAGAGTTAAAAATGAACCACTAGATCGCTAACGTTTCGAGAGGTATGAAGGGAAAACACATTATTCTGTAAAACACGAATTTCATGCCTGAAAATACGAGCCGTATATTATTTTATTTATTTAATGCTTAAACAATAATCTCACGCAGTGGCACAAATAGATAAACAAACAGACAAAGAAATAGATAAATACAATAATTAAACCGAATATATAAAATAAGTTAATGAACAAATGTATACTTTATAAGGAAAACAAATGAAGACAAGTTTATATTAACTTTAACGGCTGGAAAACGAAAGGACAAACAAAATAGAAAGGAGGAACACAAAAGTAGTTATCAACGGCACAATACGCCAAATAGAAACGAACAAAGAAGACCGCTACACCATCGTCATGAGTTACATGTTAACATTTCCCTTTCCAGCCTCATCGTAAGGTCTTCTTCTAAGACTGTCGACCTCTCGCGAGATGCCACCATCTTCGTGAGGAATGCTGTTTGCTCTGGCCCGAGCTGAACGATAAACAACATGGCTGGCAGCGCAGCACCGTGCGGGCTCTCTGCTGCTGCTCTGCTCTGCCTGCTCTCTGTCGAGGCTTTGAAGAAAGCAAGGATGTGACCAATTTGTGCTTATCTGCCAATGCTATGGTATGGTAAGCCAGAGCTCTCTTTCTTCCATGTTTCTCTGCGCAGTGATTACTGTCTGGTAACCTGCTGACTATGTGTGCTGCGTTGTACAGGGGTTATATTGGTGTTGACTGTGAGAGCTGCAGTCTTGTGACACATCTGCGTGATTCTCAATATTGGACACAATGCCCCGTGTCACTCATGGTGCAGATGTCTTCCCTCATCTTGACGCTGGCTGGTGTCTCTCTTGTTAGAAGATGCCATTGTCCTGAGCTTAGAAGGCCTTCGCTGCACTAAACAGCCAATCGTTTCTGTGTTATTACATTGATCATTTTTATATTTCCTGCCTGGTCTCTTCTTCCCACTCTTGCAGTCTATTGTTTGTAAGAATCCTTTCGTGAAAAAGCAGACACCTTATGACACAACTAAATTTTGCTTCCTTTAACACTCTCCATTTGTCGTTATATTGTATCGAGAGAACAACTGCATGGAAAAATTCTGATTTTTGATAGAAGATTCTCAACTATACAATTTGTGATCTTTTAACATTCGGTGATTTTACTATTTTTAATTATCTTTTTAGATGCAGCAATGAAAAACAACACAGTGAACGCCGCTCTGAAATCTCCTGTTTTTGGCAATTCTGCCACAACGCTTCCGTATTCATGGTCGTCAGAGTACGACTGCGAGCAACACTAACTCAGTGCAGAAAGTTGATGTTGCTCACGGCATGATGTAAATCGACGAGACAAAATGTAACTGTTGATCATTATCCGCTTTGGCTATTTCAACGATTTGGTATATTTGACTATTTACAAATGAAAGAGTAATTATATCTTACAAAACTCTTCTACTATATCGGGTATCTTTAATTGTTAATTATTAAAAGGTTGACTTCGTCAAAACAAAACACTGGGAACAATGAAGGCGCTATTCTGAACCTAAAAATGCAGAATTTCGAGCTATGAAATCGCCTCGTTATTGTTACCAAACAACTCATCAAATTCTGGAAAGCTTTGTTACTAAATCAACCACTGTTTATCTGCAGTACTGTTAATTACGTATACTGCGAAAGGTAACTTGTATGGTAGCTCTGGTGCTTTCTTTTGAGTACCATGAGCACTATTTGAAATATATATATATATATGTATATATGTAACCTTATATATATATATGTATATATATATATGTATATATATATATATATATATATATATATATATATATATATATATATATATATGTATATATATATATATATATATGTATATATATATATATATATATATATATATATATATATATATATATATATATATATATATATATATATATATATATAAAGCAGACATACATACTCTTCTGAAATAATATATAATACTGGCATCTCTATACGATAATTTCAACCAACTACAAAAGTATAAAGAAAAATCAGAAACCAACTAAACTGTTTGTGTTATTAAAATCACTAACAATAACACAACTCTAAATAACTAGAATAAATATTTACTTTCATTAAGCAAATATATATATATATATATATATATATATATATATATATATATATATATATATATATATATATATATATATATATATATATATATATACTACTGTGTGTGTGTGTGTGTGTCTGTGTGTGTATATATAAATGCAAGTATCGCTTAATATCAATTGCGCCTGATTTGCTAGATTGTCGCCGAAGTGATAAATGGTGGAATCGTCGGACAACCATCGACTGCTTCGCTCCAGTGGACGTAAACCGTGAGCCTCGAAGAGGTATAAGTCATATGCCGAAGATGTTATGCTGCACCGTCGGTAACGCAATGTACCCAGCCTCGACATTTCCACCTCCACCATGACAGAGTGAAATGGCAGCTGTATTATGGTGATGATCGCCGAAGAATTTATATAAGTGATAAATGGTGGAATCGATCAGGACACGAACCACTTGACACGAAAACTTATTCAGCGACTCCGGTGGACGTAAGCCATTGAGCATCAAGAGAGGTATAGAGTCATATGCCGAGAATGTTGTACCTGCCACACCCGTCGTGTGCGGAAATGCTAACCTCAAGCAATGACCACCTCCGCCCATGACAGTTCATTGGTACGTTGGAACACGCAGCTCTTGTTGCCAAATTTTTATCACACTGCGGTTATATACAATCATGACTACAAATGTCGCTTAATATCAATTCACGCCTCTGGTTATCTCCGTTGGAAATTGTCGCCGAGGAATTTATATAAGTGATAAATGAATTGAATCGTCTGGGCACGAACTTTCATAGCAGGTGGGTCATTACTTGAGGCTATTATATTTCCCCGCTCACGACGGGTAAAGCATTACAACATCTCGGCATATGACATACCTCTTGATGGCTCCAATGGTTCGTCCACTGGAGTCGCTGAAAGGTTTCTTGGCTCGGTTCGTGTCCCGACAATTCAATTCATTTATCACTGCTATAAAATCCCCTTCGGCTGGCAACAAATGGCATGTAATAGTCAATGCTTTATTTGCTCATGATTGCTATATAAATCACAGTGTGATAAAAATTTCATATATATATAATATATATATATATATATATATATATATATATATATATATATATATATATATATATATATATGCTATATATATATGTTCTTGGTCGCTGAATAGGTTTCGTGTCACGGGTTCGTGTCCGGCAATTCCAATTCGTACCTCACTTATATAAATTCCCCTTCGGCGACAATTCTCCAACGGAGATAACCCGAGGTAGCGTGAATTCGATATTAAGCGACATTTTTAGCTTCATGATTGTATATAAATCACGGTGTGATAAAAATTTCATATATATATATATATATATATATATATATATATATATATATATATATATATATATATATATATATATATATATATTTATATATATATATATATATATATATATGTATATATATATATGTATATATATATATATATATATATATATATATATAATATATATATATATATATATATATATATAGGGTTCTTGAGCAATTATGCATTAATAATGTATATTCTCATGCATCAAGGCTAAAGCAAAAAAGCTCCCACTCTTCATAGAAAATCTTTGCCATGGTGCTTTTGCTGAAAAATGAGTAAATGAAGGCTGAAATGAAAGATTTGAGCTGGAGTCTTCAGTACAACAGTGACATGAGGCTACATGCAGTCCCCTGCAGCTCACTGTACCACTCGCGCGTCATCGCTCTGATAATGACCCCTGACAAGCTACTGCGCAGACCTTATGTTCATTATTATCGTTGTCTATTTCATGTATTGTTACCGTATTTATTGAACTACCAGCTCAACCATGCTCCTTGACTATCTATGCCATTGCACTCTCAACTACTCGCTATTCGCAAATACTGCTGTTTCTGCCTGTCTGGAGTCGAACCCTTACATTCGGCTCGCGACCTTCTGTTATGTTTGTAAGTAAATTGTAACTGCCTGAAGCATAAAATTAGTCGTTCGTGTTGCTATAAAAAGTTCCATGATGTTAGTCATGTTTGGCGACATCAGCTTGTGAATATAAATAGGTTTCATTTCGAGATGTTTCTGCCGAGAACATCGGCAACTCTTTGCGGCTGAAACGGCTGAGTGCTGTTTTGGCTGAATCAGTGATCATTTTGAAAAGAGAACTCTCTTTGTTGAGTCAATGAAAGAGATGAACGGAATCAAATAACAAGGAATGATGACAATTGAAGAAAATAATGTTACAAGCATTAAGGTGCAGGCTTTGATTTGAATACTCACTGAACTCAGTTAAATAGATTCTTCGACAGGCAAACAATGATTTTGAAATATTAAGACCCAAGTATGTTAACAGAAGATCAAAGAAATAATCTTGATGGAGAGGAGGGCTGAGAACGAAAGTTGAGAAAACACTATTGAAGAAACAGTATTTAACTGAAGAAAGAGATGTCAGGCGCATTCTTTGATCTGATGTTGTTGCTAGTGTGTCCTGTGCAATGTAGTATTCAATGACACAAAAATTACTGATTTCAAGCCACCAATACTTTAACAGTATCATACATAATTCAAAATAATAACTTGAATTTGACACCAGATTTTCAAACATTACTATTCAACTACAGTTTAATTAACTATATATATATATATATATATATATATATGTATCATATATATATATATATATATATATATATATATATATATATATATATATATATATATATATATATATATAGGTACAAGGATTCTTGTGGCACAATTCAGGTCTGGCAGAAGAGAAAATCTGAATAGTCTGGTGTCAGGTCTACAGCAGCTGGTCTGTTAATTGTATGGTGACGGTGAGCTAGTGTATGATATCAAATTGCAGGCACGAACTGCATGCCTGGTATAGTGTGCAAGAAGGCTGTAGTATGGAGGGGTAATTTGGGTCAAGAAGCTCCTGAAGGCACATTCAACCGACCTGAAGATATTACGTGAATGGACCGCAGGCTTTCACCTCAACTCTTACCTGCACCGAGTCATGCCTTCCCAGGCTGACCTCTATGTACATGTGCGGGAGCTGGGAAAAATCAGCATCCTATTTGAGTAACTTGGGAAAATATTGATCTCTTCTACTGACCGCAATGATGGCATCCAGTTCCATTTCCCGTGCAAACTATCTGAAGTAATAGAAGAAGAATCATGAAAATGTATGAATCACTGGAAGATCATTCAATCACTGAAGCAGGGTTTTATGAATGAAAAGTAAATACGTGACACCTTATAACTCAGCTGCTAGATCATCGAAAAATTCCTGCTGTCTAGCCATCTGTGAAAGCTCTTGAAAACTACTGAAACCTGTCAGAAGGAAGCGAGTAAATGCAGTTCTCCACTTTCTGTTCAGCTCATTTTTGCTTATGAAGCAGTTCAGTCGACGTCTTGCATTGTGTAGTTACTACTGCTCCTCTCATATATATATATACTACTATATATATACGCATTCATATTATCTTCTTCATGAATCTTTATTTATGATTATATTCTGTGCTGAAGTATTTGGCTGGGTTAAGTAATGATATCAAGATAATATTAAGTGAATTCTGAAGTAGAGCAACTGCATTTGTGCTTTGAAGATGCGCCAATACCACCATATAAGCTAAGACCAACGACCGTGTGTTACGAACCTTGATGCTGTTGCTAGCGAAATAATAAGTAGAAACCGTCGACAGATGTTATGGCGTGATGCCTGCTGCGATGATCGATCGTCTCATGAAGAGGATGCAAGGTAGTGTGTTCTGACTTCCTGCGAAGCGACGATTATTCGACCGCTCGCATAACACGACGCCTAAGTTTCAGCAGCAGTGTAATGCGTCAGCTTGAAGAACGAAGACGTTCATCACAGAGGAGCCGACTTTAAGCAGAAAGTCGATCATTTATGACACGTGAAACCTATGACTCCATTGTTGTGTTAAAGCGTGCCTGTGTTCATGATTAATTTTTAACTGCAGAAGGAGATTTCGAGCAGCAACTGTTATGCTGAGAAGGTGAAGACCGAAAATGAAATGCTGTTATTCCCATGCAAGCATTCATTGGCTCTATCGATTGTGGCGTTGCGGCGTGTAAAACTGCGGTTTTTGATACGACACCAAGAAGTGACATTCGCCGACAAGTGGTCGGCGGATCATTCCTGAGTGCTCCAGCATAAAGACCGCGATCGGCGGGTGTCTCGTTCGCTTCAAGTAATTTAATCGGTGCCGAATTGATGAGCCGCAGCTGGCAGTGCAGCGGTCCGTAGTGCGAGCGATATCAAAAGTTCAAACGGCTTTGTACGCTGCTGGCGTGCTTGTGGCGGGAACTCGGACTTTGCGTCGGATTAACAGACTCCGACCATGGGAGCAGGTGAACATTTAACATGAATGAGAGGGATTTGCATAAAATCTTTTGCCACTATTAAATAACTAATGCAGTACTCCATGAAATCTGCAAAATGTAAATTTAAAGTTAATAGACGTCTTTTCGCAAATAATAAAATAGTTGCGTTCACTCTCATACCCCAAATTAAGATATACGAATACTACATGCCGTAAATTTCATTGGTAAGTCTTCTAGATATACTCCTGTACAGCACAGTTGAAGAAAATGATAACATAATAACTATGAAACGGTCCGAATAATTTAGTAGCTGTTCGTCAGAGAAGTAAACGCTTGTGATGAGTAGTGCCATCATGTTCGAAAGCCAAGTTGTTTTATAATTATCTTGGTAGAACTCTATAGAAAAGAAGCTTCACTGTCTCTTGCTACAGCTGCAGAAAGTTTGAGGTTGCAAGCTTTTAGTATGAGCTATTTCAATGTTGGTGTTCGGCTGGAGAAGATTGTTTCACGGCAAGAGCCACGAGACACATTCTCATTTGTACTCTATTTTAAATATATACCACATACTCACACAGCTTTAAATATATATATATATATATATATATATATATATATATATATATATATATATATATATATATATATATATATATATACATATATATATATATATATATATATATATATATATATATATATATATATATATATATATATATATATATATATATATATATATATATATATATATATATACATATATATATATATATATATGTTCATATCTCTCTCTCTATATATATATATATATATATATATATATATATATTTATATATATATATATATATATATATATATATATATATATATATATAAATATATATATATATATATATATATATATATATATATATATATATATATATATATACTATATATGTACTTATATATACATATATATTTATATATACATATATATATATATATATATATATATATATGCTATATATATATATATATATATATATATATATATATAATTATATATTTTTTTGAAATAAAATAGCTACTGTAATTTATAATAATCATCACAACATGTACAGAGGAGCCACGTCTACGAGTTCCTGTCTCAATATTGTTTTTGAGACAAACTTCCCAGTGCGACACTCAACCATGAATCTTCACTATTGCGTTCATAAGACAATGATTTTGGGAGATAACAAATTAAATCATATCAAGCCAAACTGCATAACATCTGTTGTCATGAATACCGAGAGGCGTAATTATAACAACTGCTTATTTCCTCGCTTCTTGTATTCTGTTTACTATTGTTTTGTTGATGGCAGATGTCAAAATTTTTAGGCATGCTGTGAAAGATGATCAAATGCTACTGTCAAATAAGCTCACGAAGAAATTTTGACATATGATTACAAGCAAAAATACTGCATTTTAGCTATCTTTACTATAAAAGTTTTTGGCATGTTGTGCATGCTGAGCTTTGTGAAACTATAACTTTATGTCTTAACAATCTCATGTCCCGACTCAAATATTGAGAAGAACACGATCATTCTCGTCATATTTAAACATTCTAACAAGGACTTTCAGCTTTTCGTTCGTTCTGAGCCGATCCGAGAATTCGCTACTCAGCGAGCAACGCTCAGTCAAGAAGCAACGCATTCGTATTTCGGAAGGCTGTGTGTCGAATTTCCAATTAGCGCATCGGTGAAAGAACAAGCTTTCGGCTGAGGAACAGCTGCTGATCCCTAACGAGCTCATGAGGGTGTGACTGACAGAACGCTCGTGGCTGTTCACTTGCTATTAAACCTTATGTAATCACGCTCATAATATTCAGTGCTACTGTCGGAACTTCAGAAGACAAAGCTGTCTGAACAATAGTTATTCGACAGTAATGAGCAATTATGGTATGAACCGAACAGCTTCCAAGTGGCTTTCTTAGTCTGAAACGTGAATCGAACTGTAATGGGTGGTGACAATAAGGTCTTCATCCATATTGTAAAGTGAAGTGGTACTATTCGTTTGTCGTCTATGAGTCTCCCACGCTGTTTACTGACTCACAATACACTATTAATTAGTTTTCACAACAGTCATAAAAAATATTTTAATAACATTATTTATATTTAGACGTGCAGGGAACATAATTAATAGAAATAATATTGTTATATAGTATTTTAAAAAACGTTATTGACTGGAAACAGCACGAGCTTCGCTATGAGTTACTCATATGCTTTGAGCATATCACGAGAAAGTGTGTGTAACACATAAATAACTGCGTCTAATTCCAGCTATGTGATCGAAAAAATCGATAAATATAACCATCAAACACTCTTCATCGAGATGTTACATGTTCTTTCAGCTTTAACAGACAACAGTTTAACATGATATTCAAGTCATTACTACAACACTACTCCATATTCCACTTACAAGCATCTATAAATGATTGTCTTCCTCTAATATTTTCAGTCTCCTCTCTCTCTTCTCTCTCTCTCTCTCTCTCTCTCTCTCTCTCTCTCTCTATATATGTATATATATATATATATATATATATATATATATATATATATATATATATATATATATTTATACATACACACACACGTACAGACACACACACACACACACACACACACACACATATATATATATATATATATATATAAACGTTGAATATTCCTCCTGTTCAAAATGAATTTCAGCTGTAATATACTGGAAAAAGGATTTCCTAAAGACCCAAGTTTCCGTAAGAGTTATCAAGATTGCAGTATATTAGTATTTTTCTAGGGTATTTTCCAAGTTACATATATTTCATTTTCCGGATCTTGAATTTTCAATACTAATTTACTAGAGCCACCAAACAAACATATTATTTTAGCTTCTTTAATTATATTCATGGCTACTAATTTACTCAAATTTTCTCTGGATGTGACCACTATCTATTTTGTCAACTTAAACCAATATTGTCACATATTTTCTTACTTTAATATTCTGCTATATTGCAAGCAGCCATAGATCACGAAAGAAGATGGTATATTTTCATATAAACAAAGCGTTTAACTTTTCCCTTTAACCGAATGTATGGTATTATTTTATTTCATTATTTTATAGCCCCTTTCTTCCAAAAGCTGTAGACTTCTTTTTTCCTAGGGCTTGCACTTTTCAGCTGGAATAAAAAGGATTATTTCATAATATGAATAATATATATTCAATAATAACCTTTTAATTAATGCAACTATGCACCTGGGTTTTATCGTGTAAAGGTAGTCCATTCCAGTTTTTATGATGACAAATTATCCCCATACAGGATACTTCCATGAGGATCATTTTCAAGCTCATCAAGTAGTGTAAAATTATCTGTTATCATATTATTACTCAAAATAATGAATAATAACAATGGAAAGTCTCATAAAATTAAACCCCTTTAAGTGTAAAACGAGAAACAACAAAAGTAATAATAATAATAATAATAATAATAATAATAATAATAATAATAATAATAATAATAATAATAATAATAATAATAATTATAAAGAAATAAATTAAATTTATTTATTCAGTAAAAAAATGATCTGATAAAACAGCAACCAAATGAAAATAAACTCCCCTAATTGAACTACACCGGATCCAGAAGCAAAGTTTAAAAGTGGTGAAGAGGAAACAGTTTGTTCCAGTATTTTATGAAACATTTACGTTATGAATTTGCCATGAATAAATTTCAGAAAATTTAGACTGGCCTAGTCGAGTGAAATTTTACTTCTTTGTTAAATTCCATCACTGGTGTAATAGTTTCTTTTATTACTTTGTCAGTAACACTATTTCCGCAGCACAAAGAAAGTCTTCTTGATCCAGTGAATTTTCTTTATCTCGGGACATAAATTATGACAATATATACTTTCTCTATTAACTGCAATCAGCGGGAGATGGTTGTGCAAATTTAATCTCTTTAAAAGAAATATTTCTGTGAAGCCGGTCACAGAAATAAAATATTATCCATTATTTCCTTTACCATACACCAGTTTTCTGCCTACTCCGATACAGGCAATTAAATAATCTTATATATGTCTTTTTTCCTCGTCTTTTTTTTTTTTTGTTTCTCTATCTCTCGTTTTAGCCTCTATTTATATTACCGTTTTAGTGCGTGAAGATAGATATGGTCGTGGTCCTTCAACGTGCAAACCACAATCACTCCTTCACTCCCTTCCTTAAAAGTTATGCCTTCAGTCATTTTGACAAGCAAAAATGACGCTTCAAGTTTCTCAAGCAAAAATGAATCGTTCAAGTTTCGCAAGCATAGATGATTCGTTCGAGATTCACAAGCAAAAAGGTCTCGTTTAAGTTTCTCTCTTCTTCCCTCCGGCGTCATCACGAAGACTTTCCTCGCCACTACGTTAAAAAAAAAAAAAAAAAAAAAAAAGGAGTGTGGCAAGATGCGCGACTACGAGGAGAAACTTCCTTTGAAGTTCTCAAATAACTCCTCGGGAAATGAATGGTTTGCTAGCGCAAGTAACAATCACAATCAAGCAACTCATATTTGTTTCATAACATTTTCTTCCACTGCCCCCATCGCCAGCCCCTTCTCTCTCTCTCTCTCTCTCTCTCTCTCTCTCTCTCACTCTCTCTCTAATTAATAGTTATGAAAAATCAGACTAAGAAAAGAGATCAGACTTAAACCTGAAATACACAATATCAAAGAACGAGCTTGAGCAGAGGGTTAAGAAACTGAATTTCCTTTGAAAAGTATGATAAAATATTTTTAAGTGTCCTGAAGTTGAAGGAGTCAACATATATTTCAAGTTATGGTTTTATTTTACATACACTTATACAATATATGAAAATTCTGACAGAATAATCAGTTTAAAATGTCTATTAAGATTTTTTTTTTTTTTGATGCATGGAAGTTTTGTGATGGGATGAAGTGGGAAAATAAAGGGGGAGTGAAGGGATAACGGAGAGGAGCAAAAAGGAGAAAAGGAGGATGATGGAAAAGATGACCGATGACTATGGAAATATTAGAAACAACAGATATGCAAAGCATAAGTAATATCGTTGAGTTCGCGGTGAAAAGATATCGTTACTTGTGATTCTGTCAGCGTGTCTGCTTGTATGTGCCCAAAGGTACAAGATGTCATGTTTTAAGGAAGATGAATAGACTGCCGAAACATGTGCAGTTGGATGATTAATTATATGTATAGACGCATAATGCGAACGAAACCAGACAATATAAATAAAATGGAAATAAAAAAAAATAGACGAAGGAAAAATGATTTTTGCAGAAGCAACTTTGTTCTCGTGCATCACTTACATCATATCACTCTTATGTAGGCATTCTCAATCAGAGGACATACTTTAATTGAATAATTAAGCGAGAGGAGATTTAATGGCTCCAAGGCGGTGCGTTCAAAATCAACTTTTTTGAGATGGCGAAAATGTCATTTGAGGAAATATAAATCACAAATTAAAACGAGAAAATAACAATCTCAAACAATAACGCCCTTCAGTCATGCTAGAGATTTCCGCTTCATTCGTACCACCGGTGCTAAACATAGCAGAGGCTGTATAACTACTTCCAAGGGCTAACATCCTTATATATTCGTCTGTTTATTAATCCTATATTCACACACACATTGTGTGTGTGTGTGTATATATATATATATATATATATATATATATATATATATATAATATATATATATATATATATATATATATATATATATATATATGTGTGTGTGTGTGTGTGTGTGGTTTGCTTCACCAGATTTTACTCTAAAACAGCTCAAACACACGAAATACAAAACTCTTATTGTTTCCTTAAACACGTTTTCCTTTCAGCTCCTTAACTATGAATAAATCCTTCGTTTCCGAAGGAAGCGCTATTAAACATCTAGTGTTTATGTAGTACTATCGGCAGGTAAGGAAAACCGACATCATAATTTCATCACTGGAGCAGCAGTTCATAGTTAAGTTGGCCACTTCTGGATATCTCCGTAGGGAGCTCGTGCCATCATGACACCTCGCGCGGTGCACTGTAATCATTACTTAGGTTCTTTGCAGCGTCCCTTCAGTCTCTAGGTGTCACTCCTTTTATTCCTTTTACCATACTTCAGTTTCATGTTTTTTTTTTCATAGGGTTGGTTAGATTACAGTAAATCACATTTATAAAAATAATATATATATATATATATATATATATATATATATATATATATATATATATATATATATATTTATACTTACACACATACACACAGACACAGATACACACACACACACATATATATATATATATATATATATATATATATATATATATATATATATATATATATATATATATATATATATATATATAGAGAGAGAGAGAGAGAGTAAATAAAAGCACAGCAAATAGAACACTTAGGCTTAAACATAAAAAAACAAAAATCGAGAGGGCAAACAGCACACAATTCTTGGAAAGGAAAACTAAATTTCTTTTTGAAAAGTACTTTCTTCCCAAAGCGCCGAGCCCCTTTATTTGCTTGATAAACAAAGAACCAAATTTGAACAAAAGTTTTGATAACAAAGCAGTTTATATTTATTTCTGGATTTCTTTCCCCCAAACTCCCACAGTTCACATGCACTTATGTATACACTAATACAAATACTTGCACACAAACACGCGCACGAATGTACATAGACTGGAATATTGAATCATTTCCAAATTCATGAGAAATATCATTTATAATTATATTTATATTATGGTTTATCTGCCATTACAAAGTAAAAGCTGGTTCTGTTAATTATATGTAATTCGGAAAAACTTCAAAATTACTGTGCAATGTTACAGGTGATTGATTTCATATTATACTCTTTTCCTCTTACTTTCAAGTTTTTTTAATCCGTTGTAAATGATTCTCTCTCTCTCTCTCTCTCTCTCTCTCTCTCTCTCTCTCTCTCTCTCTCTCTCTCTCTCTCTGAAATATCACTTGGGGAAAAACAAGGATGTTAGATCAATTTCCGCCACACCGTATGACATTAACGATCGCCTGGAAGAAAAGTTGTTTCTGTGCGAGTTAATTAACCAGTAAAATATGCGCTGAAATTTTTAGGCGCAGTCGAGCTTTCTGTACAGCGTATAATACATTATGAAACTCTTAGCCACGGCCCATGAAACTCTCAGCCGCGACCCATGAAACTTTCAGCCATGGATCGTTGGTGGCCTGTGTTGTTGATACCTTAGCGGTGCCAGATGCACGATCATGGCTAACTTTAACCTTGAATAAGATAAAAAATACTAAGGCTAGATGGCTGCAATTTGGTGTTTGATGATTGGGGGTAGATAATCAACATACCAATTTGCAGCCCTCTAGCCTCGGTAGTTTTTAAGATCTGAGGTCGGATGGACAGACAACAAGCCATCTCAATAGTTTTCTTTTATAGAAAACTAAAATGGTTGAATATTTCTTGTCTGTTGCGCAATTTCGTTAGCTGCTGATGGGCTAGGTCTCTCTGTCATTTTCTCTCTCGTAAGGTGCTCGATTCTGACAACTTTTCCCTGTTGGGAGCAAGTGAGGCCAGTTGTGCCGCTACTGAAGCCAGAATAACTTTTTCACGAGTTCATGATATAAACTTTTTTACTTAGGTTCCTCTATGATTGACAGAATCATTTCATTATAATTATCATTTATTTAATATATACATTATCTTTGAGTGCAGAGTTACATTTCTAGTGATCGTTTTCCTTTTAATCGCATTTCTTCATCAAACTCTAGATTTTAACACTGTACAACCTCGTTTTGGGATACAGGGCAGAAGATCATCAAAACAGAAACGAACAAAATATCTGTATTTTTAATGCTTACCAGTTTATTCTGCTATATTTGTCATTGTTATTTCGTTTCTTACGAAAAAATTAACGTTTGTTTATAATAGCGCAAACATATCTAGTCAAACAATTAAACAAAATGATTTATCGTAAAATTGAGCATTTTAGTACCAGACAAGATTTCATTCGTTTTACTATACCTGTGTTAGTAATCTCTTTCATCCACCTTACATTCCACCCTCTCCTAAAAGTAATTTCAACATTACTTGCAGCGTTGAATCCACATAGTTTCCAGCTCTTGACCTCTGGCCTAAATTTAATATTGTAATCTAATCCATTTCTGGATGTCATAAAAATTTACTAAAAGAGATATGATGACCTTCAATACTTTCTAATGATTTCTTCTTTCTCTCTCTCTCTCTCTCTCTCTCTCTCTCTCTCTCTATCTATCTATCTGTCTATCTATCTATCTATATATATATATATATATATATATATATATATACTCTATATATATATATATATATATATATACTCTCTCTTATATATATCTCTCATCTATATATATATATATATATATATATATATATATATATATATATATATTGTGATAACCTTATTTACAACTATTTAATGGTGGCAGAGCGGGCTCTTTTTCATGTTATAGATCAGTGCCACAAAGGTTGATTTAAGGCCAAGGGCAAGATCGCAAAGAATGAAAATCACAGAATAACACTCAGAGAGGATAACGGAAAATATCAAACAAACTCAATTATTCATTACAAAAATAAATCTCAGTCTAACAGCCACAAAAAAAAAAAAAACTCAGGATGTATAAAACAAAACTTACTCCCTAAACAAACTCTTTCAAGCCATAGAACAAGAGACAAGTAATAAGAGGAAAACGGAAAACAACCGATTTCTGTAAAACCCTGAAACTTAGTAGAGGAGAACGAAAGAGGAAGAGAACCTTTATCCTAAATTATACAAATATAAAATTTACATATATATTAAATTATTTATGAACAAAGAAGATTCTGAATTTTAATTATGCGAACACCAGTGTGATTTGTCTATGAATTAATATAAGTGGCAGCACCACACTCATGGCTGTCCAACAACGGTCCTGAGTACCGAACGTCTGCTGGAGTCTTGGGATACAGCACACTGACCAGCGTCAGTAACCTAAATGAACAGTGATCACAGCTTATGCTGTAGAATCTTGTTGGTTGTTGACCCTAGTCATGAGCCTTGACATCTTTTTCCTGAGGTCCTCAGTAGGGTCCTTCGTCTAACGCTGGAACTTAGAAGGGTCCTGGAGGATCCTATCTATTATTTTAAATATTCAACTGCACTACTACATAAGTTGTTGAAGCTTATCACCTTTCAATATAGTGATGTCGAGTAGTTATAGTTCTTTGGCAGCTTACTTCATCTCCTTGGTGATCATCTGGCTACGGCAATGTCCTCCATGGTGTCCCACCTCTCCGATAAGTTCGTGTCAATGGAAGCAGATGTCAGTTTCAACTTACTTTCATCCAAGAGCTGCAAGTTTATCTACCAGGGCCTCTGTTTCAGTTCTTCGCTGGTGCCGTTTCCTTGCCTTGTGGCACTGGAGATCTGACGTATCAGGGACTTTTGGTGAGGGGTGAGACCAATTTCCGCTAGGTCGATGAAGCCGTCTTTGAATTGTTCAATTCTCACGGGCCCTCCATGAAGGATGGTAATGCTATAGTGTGGTGAAACAGCTGTCGTGACGTAAAGCAATAAATGGAAGATAGAAGTTTGTGTATTCTTCAGCAAAACTCCGACGATATAAAGATTCCTGCAAATAACCTATTGCTGCACTAAAGAAATTGCTTTTAATGAATGTGTGTGTGTATATATGTATATATATATGTATATATATATATATATATATATATATATATATATATATATACTATATATATATATATATATATATATCTATATATATGTATATATATGTATATAATATATATATATATATATATATATATATATATATATATATATATATATATATATATATATATATATATATACATTTGTTAAAAGCAATTGCTTTAGTGCATCAATAAGTTTTTTGCAGGAATCTTTATATCGTCGGAGTTTTTGTATGTGCGGGAATGTGCTTGTGTGTGTCTGACTGTGCGTCTGTATGTCTGTACGCATATATGTGTAAACTAGTGATAGTAAAGCTGGTTCATTTAGATCATTGTTTTCATTGTTGTTGTTAATATTACCGCGGATTCAGGCATAAATATGAAACTGTGAATTAAACCGAAACGTTGAGGGAATGACTTTTTAATGAGAGGTGACAGCAGGACAGAGCCATCTAAATGTGAGGGCGGGGAAAATTCGCATTTGCAGTGTACTTAATATTCTTTCTGACCAAATGTTTTCACCCAGTAGAAAAGATCGGTTCTATTTTCCTGATGGATGTCAGAGATGACCGAGTAGGAGAAGACTGATTGGAAAATGAGGAATTTTGAGCAGGGCGCCCAGAGGCTGTCGTTCACCATCTTCCCAGAGATCAGGTCATGGGCTCCAGATGTGATCACTTAAAAGCAAATTCTTCAAATATATTTCAGGATAGATTTGCTGGTCTAACATAGGGACTGAATATGTGTCATTGCTAGAGAGATTTTTCACTATCTATCTATCTATCTATATATCTGACTACCCTGGAGCCCATAGCCTGATCTTTGGGAAAATGGTGAACGACAGCCTTTGGGCGCCCTGCTCAAGTCCTCATTCCTGTCGATCTGGCTCCTGCTTCTCCTACTCGAGCATCCACTGACGTCCATCAGAAAATAGACCTCGATCTTTTCTGCAGATGAAGAACATTTGGTCGAGCAATATTAAGAGAGTACACTGCAAATACATTTCCCACCTTCACATTAGATGGGCACAACGTTTCGGTTTAATTCCTGACCTATATTTATGCCCGAATCACATGGTAATATTAACAACAACAACAATAGTCTAGCTAGACCAACACTATCAAGTAGTGGCGTATACAGTATGTAGCAGCAGACAGGCACAGTCAAACACCACACAATCACATTCCATATATCATTTTCATAATCATAAATATTTAGTCACAAATATCGGTGTATATGGAATCTATTATAACATAGAGATAACTCACACACAATTGGAATGGTAATTATTTAAGTGCATCACAAGTCAGCCAGTATTCGAACTGTGGCACTCCCAGGGTATAGTGAAGTCGATTTTAAACTGAAATTTTTTGAGTCGTATTAGTGTATGCAGTGTGTTACTGTACTGCATATAGTTTATGTAGCGAGAAAAACTTCTCTAAATACGGTACAGTCTTTTCTCGAAACTTTTGTTCAAATGTATTTTTCTTTAATCGGATGATAACAACTGAGAGACCAAGCGTTAGGAGAGAAAAAAATTAAGGCATTAGTGAAATGAAGTTTGTTTCCATTTCTAGTATTTCTTTTTGCTATTAGAGTTTTTTTTTTTTAGTTTTCTGTAAAAGAAAACTATTGAGATGGCTATTTGTCTATACATGTGTGTGTGCATGTGTTTAGAAGATGCTGGTTCTAAATTATTAAGACCCAAAGGATTTTGGAAAACAAAGCAAACAAGTGGCATTATGATGATATTTACGGATAGCACAATGATCATACTACAACTGATACTTATGAAATATATATATATATATATATATATATATATATATATATATATATATATATATATATATATATATATATATATATATATATATATATATATATATATATATATATATATATATATATATATATATATATATATATATATATATATATATATATATGTATATATATATATATATATATATATATATATATATATATATATATATATATATATATATATATATATATATATATATATATGTATATATATATATATGTATATATATATGTATATATATATATATATATATATATATATATATATATATATATATATATATATATATATATATATATATATATATATATATATATATATATATATATATATATATATGAGTATAAAAGGAAAGTAGAACTGTATCAGTTTCATTCCAGAAATATGTAATTTGAAAGTTTAATTGTCAAGAAATGAAAATTGTGTTAATTGAGAGAATTAAGAATGAGATTAGACATAAAGCAACTCTCGCTCAGGACTGCTGCCGGAAATTATGGTATTCTCCCAAGAGAAAGAGAGGGAGAGACGAGATATGCGATGCACTTGGCGCCATTATAACCTCCGTTTAATTAAAGGACGAGCTCTGCTTCTTCCTCGATGAGAGCAATTCCAGTGGCGTCCATACGGATAATAGAATTTGATATCCTCTGATAATCTTCATTATGTGTCAGTGTAGTTGAGTATCGGAATTTAGTCCTCTACAGCGTTATTTCAGTTGCCTGCTCTTTCTTTTCATTGTGACAGATATCTTTGTGTTATTAAATGAAATTATCGAGTATAATGACTTGGAGATAAGAATCTCCAAATGCATCTTCATACACTTAAGGATGCTTTTAACACCTTTTAGTGAATCCAGAGTCAGCATCAAATGATTTCTTTAAACTTTTTATAAATTTCCATTTTTTTTACTCTTTTGGTTTCTTTTGGAAACCGTTACTTTGAGTCGATTATAGATTAAAGACATCTACATTGATTGAAAGTCATTATTTAAACTCACTCTCTTTCTTTTTCTCTATTATATACTCATGTTTTAACAGCAGATGCAATAATGAGGAGAGATCTTTTAGAGAGAGAGCAAGAGAGAGAGAGAGAGAGACAGAGAATTAAAACATGGAAATACAGTTCAGTTCAGAATCTAATTAGTTTTAATTATTTATGTAATATGAATAGTGATTGTTATACGTTTGAAAAGCTCAAGTGCGCCAGTAATAAGAATCTGAAACGTAGAACCTTCGTAATTCTGTGATTTGGAATGACATGCAAACATTATATATTTTATGTTTTAAACTTTGACAGAATATCTGATGAGTGAGTTTTAGCTCGGAAAGAAACTCCTGATTTTAACTCAATATTTTGCGCTCTAAAAAAGGGCTGATTACTCAATTTAATTTTACCCTTGCTATTCCACTCTCTCTCACTCCCGGATGCAACTCACAATAGTAGAATAATTATCAGCAATTAGATCACTGTTTAGGTCCTCATAGGTATATTCTGTCTCAAGGGAACGTGTTTGTTTTAAGGACGAGGAGAGAGAGAGAGAGAGAGAGAGAGAGAGACACAGAGGAGAGACAGAGAGAAGAGAGATGAGTAGGTGCTCTTTCATTGAACACAAATATAATTAAAACATCTTAGTTCACCATCACACAGGAGTATTTCAACTTTGAATCACCTTGTCGGGAACCAAATATGACAATGACCTTTTCATTGTAACATAAATTTCGAGTGTTACGGTCGATCAAGCCATATATGTGTAAATCATATGATTACTACACACACACACACACACACATTAATATATATTATATATTATATATATATAAAAGGTTTAAATCTATAAAAGATATATAATATATATATATAATATATATATGGCTGTATAATATATAATGAAATGCAGAAGCTTCAGCATTTCTAGTTATAAAGTTATTTAGCATTCCAAAGGAAGAACATCTTCAGGTACTGATCAGTTGGAGCACAACTTTTAGTAAATCATTCTTTAAAAAAAAGTAATGAGTTCATCAAGGGGAGAAAAACAAAAGGAATATACGAAATTAGCAAGAAAAAACGTTGACACTAACTTTTTTTAGAGAGAGAGAAAAAAACCGAATGTTGAAAAAACGCGAGTTAACGTCTGAGAAAATGACATCATTCCCAAAGACAGAAAAAGTATTTAACATTAATGCTAACAAGCACAAAATTTCTGTCTATATTTAGAAAAAGTAAAATGCAAAGACTCGGGACGAGAACTCACCGGCACAAAATCCATGTTAAAGACTGAATTAATTATTTCTGGGCACCGGGGGGAGGCAAACACAGAGATGCAAGATGTGTAAAATTTAATGCACAAATGGTCTACAGGCAATTTTTCACTATACAGAAGTTGAATGGTTGTTGAGGGTTGGTGATAACTGTTTAATGAAGAGGGACTCGAGAATTGGTAATGACCAGTTATCTACTGTATTGTTTGAGGTAAGATTCTTGAAAAATCACTATTTAATATATGGAACATTGTAAAGTTTATATTTTCGTTTTCCATTATTGCAGGGAATTCCTTCTTGGAAAAAAAAGCCCCTCCTTTTCTCCCTTCTCCCTGTCCTCCCCCTTCCATCTTCAAAGGGACAGTCGCCACAGTAGTACCTGGATATAAGGGGCATTCGCCACAGTAACACCTAGAAAAAAGGGACAGACAACACAGTAATACCTAGATAAAAGGGAGAGTCAACACAGTAATACCCAGATAAAAGGGACAGTCACCACAGTAATACCTGGATAAAAGGGGCAGACAGCACAGCAATACCCTAATAAAAGGAACAGTCACCGCAGTAATACCAGGATAAAAGGGACAGACAGCACAGTAATACCCTGAAAAAGGGACAGTCACCACAGTAACACCTGTCAGTTCACCCACAACTGTTCGAAGGATGAACGTCCACATGAAAACAGTAGAACAGTCAGTCGGACATCAACACAAACCCCTCCCCCTCTCCCTTCCCCCTCCTCTTCTGTTCTTCCATTACTCTTTCCATCAAAAACATTTAACGGGGATAGTTCACTGGCGCCAGTAACTAGCGGCAAGTAAACTTTCCAGGATAGTAAGCGTTTGCACGAGGACAGTGTTTTGGGTAGAAGTTGCCGCCAGTAGCGAGCAAGATGTCTTCTGACATAGATGAAGCAATCGATGCTGCTTATGTCATTCTCGCTAGTGGGTCAGAATTCTTTAACTACAAAGGATATTACAGAATAATTCTCTTTGCTATGGTAGATGCAAATTATCGTTTTATCTACATAGATGTTGGTCATAACGGTAGAGCTAATGATAGTGCTGTATTCAGGATTCAGTATTCAACTCTGCAATTCAAAAGAATTTATTGCATTGGCCTGAAAATTCAGTCATCATTGGCGAAGATGCTTTTCCTCTAAGGCCTAACCTGCTTAAACCATTCAGCATCGTCAACCTTTCACTGAAACAAAAGATATTTAATTACCGCATTTCAAGGGCGAGAAGAGTAGTCGAGAATGCTTTTGGTATTTTAGCATCCAGATTTAGAATTCTACAAGGTCCAATAGATTTAAAACCAAGTACCACTGATCTTGTAATCAAATGTGTTTGTTATCTTCACAACTGGCTTATAACAACAGCAAACACTAATTATTTTGCAAATGGCACATTGGATTATGAAGATTTGGATACAGGAATTATTCATCCTGGAAGTTGGCGAAACACGAATGAGATCTTTCACTCTGCAAGAAATCTCTCTTCGAACAACTACAGCAGTGATGCTGAAAAAGAAAAGTAAAAAAAAAAAAAAAAAAAAAAAAAGGGAGAAGTATGCAGATTACTTCATGGAAGAGGGAGTGGTTCCTTGGCAAATGAATTTTATTTGAGCAAACACTTAACGCTGAGCTGCTGCAAAAATTTCTGATTTATTTTTAACTTTTGTAAGTCAACAGAGCCATTGTCAAATAGCGTATATATAGTGATGAAGGCTTATTAAATGACTGATCAAAACACTGATATTTCATTTCACTCCAAGCTATTTGTTGCTTCATGTGTGTATTGTATGGAGTATGATTTTCAAACTAGCACAAAAAAAAAAAAAAAAATCACCAAATTTGTTGATGAGGCTCGGCTTACTGTTACATCCCGCAAGAATGAATCGGCTCTCTTAAACCAAGACAGTCGAGGATGATAAATATCCTGTACTCCTGCTCCACTTTTCTTAGATTTTTCCACTTTTATTAACTCTTGCCTATAAACACACTTCAGAGTTTTGATTTTCTTTCTTAAAAAATCAAGGTTGGGAATGTTTACTTCCAATTCAATCAGAACATCTCTTATTTCTTGAAGAGCTACATCCCGCTTATTACGATTCATGTAATCGTTATGTCTAATGTTCCACAAACATTCAAATTCCTCGTATTTATCCAAAAACTTCATTATATCCTCGGTATTCCACTTCTCTGACATGATGATCCTTCTGAAGGCAAGTGACAACTGGGAAAGTTTGCTTTTGCACGGGGATAGTTACTGGCGCCATTACATTTCTGTTTCCGGATAGTGGCCAGTAAAGTAGTTTTCTTTTTGGCATTTCAATCTCTAATTGCCACTATCCTGGACAGTAAATATCTACCATGGAACAGTTTATCTTCAATTTTCTGTTCTTCCGTTGTTCTTTTTTGCACGGGGATAGTTTGCTGACGCCAGTAATTCTGGCGCTTTTTCTGTCCACCTAAACTATCCCTATGTTGAAACGGACCAATCATCAAAAAGGGAAGTATGGGCAACTTGATTTTTTAGTTTTCTGTAACAGGCAACAACGTTGTGTCGGCGTGGTTTTTTCGGTGGCTTTGATTATACAATACAAGATAGATCTGTTTTAGAGGCTGTACAGAAAACTCGATTGCGCCGAAGAAACTTCGACGCATTTTTTTACTTGTTTATCTTTTAGGTAGACAATATTACATGAAATGGCAGTCGTAGGTTTCCCAGCAATAGAAGCCTTGACTGAGATGAAAGTCTGAAGATAAACTGTCTGGACATCTTCCAACAGACCAGTTGACCAGGGAAACTTCCTCCATCACATTTGACAACTGCTCGTTTAGAATTAGCGACAGTACTTGCTTTGCAGTTTTAGCACTTATGTTCTATAGCGCCATGATGTCACATTTCCAGTACCAAAGATCTTTCATTCTTTTACTGTGCGGCTCTTAATTAATTTCCACGATAGTATTTTTGAAGCTATGTCTTCCTCCATTGTTCCAAACGGTTGGTAACTTGGTTCTCGTGTTACGTCGTACTAAGACAATCGTAACTGTCGGGAAGCTCTTAGGGTGTCGATGCAACGAAATGCACGTCATTATCAGCAAGATATTCGATGACCTAAAACCAGAGAGGAAAATAACCAACAAAAGTAATATGATATATTGAAAATAATCAGAGAAAAAAGAAAATTGTGTGAGCGAAAGGAAAATGATAGAAAAAAAGAGAAATGGAATTAAATAAGCAAAACGCCTCAGCCAACTCACATAATACTCATTCAGAAAGCTCTTGTATTCTAATATTGGAAGCCTATGCATTAAGTGGAGGATTAACCCTATTGTTGAATGGAGTAGAATGATTATTCCTTTTGTTAATTATACTGGCATGATGTCAGTATAATCAACAAAAGAAAAGTTCATTCCATAAAGTGGTGGAATGGCTTCCCTGGGAGAAATGGTAATGCGGTGCTCAGAAGCGAGACTGCAATAACATTTGAACATTTCACAGTCCATTGTTTTTCCTTTATAACTGGAACTATTCTTGAAGTATGCATTTTTTTTGTTACTTATTCTTCATTTTCTCCTTTCTGTTCTTTCTTTTTTTTCATAAGCGATTTTCTATTGCGTGGAAGATTACTTGGTAAGTTAAAGGTCCTCGTAGATAAGACGAATCGTCGAGGCACTTGTGGCCCTGATGTCTCAGTAAGGAAGAAAAAAAAACGTTAAAATCGAGATACTGAAGCAAAACCTCCTACTTAAAACCATTTTGCAATGGCTTCATTTACTTTCCATCTTCAAGGATGGCTCTTCCAGAGTCTAACAGATTTCCTCACGAAATGATATGAAGAGAAACATAAATGATGAGTAGCTCTGGGAAAATAATTGGTTTAAAAACAAACTTCTCAGTGAACTCTCCTTATTTTTATCGGCTTGACTTTTAAAAAGTAGTTTGCCATAACACGAAGTCACATTTCCGGACTCACGGGCCTAGCTTGTATGGTCCACTTTTAAATAGGAGTTGGAAACTGTAGTAAGGTGAGATCAAAGAATTTGAACAGCTAAGTAGCAAGAGACTAAAAGGAGCGAAGTAGAAAATAAAAGGTAGAACTGAATTCAGTTACGGAACTGAAGTCCCGATGAATAACACGTTCACCGCCGTCTTAATTAAGGGCCCCGTGCGATATATTCGCCTTTGGCGCATGAAACGGCTAGAAGGCATCGTCGTGCAATAAGAACAGCACTTGAAGCGCAAGTGTGATTTTCACTACTGCCGCGGCTTGAGGTGCTGAGGTAAGAAGATTGAAGTTTTTTGGCTGACTATCTTCTACTGATTCCTTCCAAAATGTTTGAATAGCATTCTTTGTAATAAAGCAAAATGAAAATTAAATATAATTCACAAACACTGTGCGCTGACATTAAAACGGAATTAGAAAGATGGACCTACTTGGCGAATAAATATGTAACTAATGTTCCCTAGGGTTGTGAAAACATTTTCTAGAATGACTTAGCTATTCCATTTGAAAGGAGAGAACTTAGAACTAGGCGCAATACCATGAAAATTAGGTAATGAATAGTTTCTTCTTCGAGGATTTTATGGATTTTCGACGAGATGGATTTTCTTGGGCCCCCTTAATTACTACTGTAACTGGTTAGAATTTTCAGTTTCTGAATTTTTGCATTTTACGGTTTTGGTTATCTTAATATTTTGAGATGATATTCCTGGAAGATAACAGTTAGATCATTTCTGATGACGCCAGACCTTAACTGATTTCACGAGAAGTCACTAGCAGGTTTATTGCCATGAAGGAAAAGTAACAACCACTGAACAGGACAAACTAAGGACCGAGGAAAATGCAAAGCAGGAGGCTTCCAGGTATAACATTTTCTAATTTCAAATTGTCTTATTTTGCGACAATCTCCTTTAACGTAGCTTTTGTTTAAGTTAAGGTATGGCTTAATCCGCTCAGCCGACAAAGACCGGAAAAGCGTCGTGAGAATTCGTCACTTGAAAGAACCATAATTTATTTACTTTGGCTTTGGTCCTGTATTATCTTGGTACCAAAACCTTCTTCTCCGGCATTATGAGTGACTTGAGTTCCTCATTTCCCAGATTTGGTTAGTATACTGAGAGAACATGTTCTTCAAGTTAATACAAAGTATTTTTCGGTACTTCACCAATCTCTCAGTAAAGTATATATAAACTAGCCTCACTTTTGTATAATAATATAAGTCTGAACAAAACCAAACGCCATTTATGGGCGAAAAATGTTTGTTAGTGGTAAGTGCAGCGCTTAACTTACGCTGCTTCTTTTTTGTCATAAGTTTTGTTTTTTTAGCAAGTAGGCTATTTCTTTTAAAGCTTGCATTTTATAAATCAATAATTATCAGTTTATATTCTCTTGTAATTAAATTAGGTGGCCACTCCTTTCTTTCAGAACTTCCTCTCCCGTAAATCTTTTATTGTCTGCTCCGAATCGTCAGCTATTTTGGCATAAGAACAGAAATCATCAATCTGCAGAAGACACTTCGGGTTCATAGATATAATAGATATTATAAAAATTTTTTCTATGTTTCCCAAGAAACACAAATGCCTTTTTTTGGAATGGTGAAAATATTTTTTATTTGTTCTTTAAATGCAACATTTGTTTGACTACCATATTCATTCTTGACCATTTACGTTCTCTCCTCAGAGTCTGGTCAATATCAAACACGACACCTATCATCACTGAAAATTTCTTATCCCCAAGAAAAAGTGACAAATGCCATTTTTTTCGCAGGAATGTGTATTTTGGTATCATGAAAACGGAATTTGATGAAACTTAGCATTTATTTTATTTATCTCACCCATTTGATTATTTTTGAGGCACAAATCATTTCTCTACATAAGCTATTGATGCTTTTGACTGTTAATCAATCCATGCTTTTATTATTAGTGCTAATTATTTTTGTTCCTTTTTGGGTGGTTTTAAAGACCATGATCTCTATCTATAGCTTTTGAGAGAGAGAGAGAGAGAGAGAGAGAGAGAGAGAGAGAGAGAGAGAGAGAGAGAGAGATCCTTTTCAGTGATTACTATGAAGATGACTTTCATCATCATACGAAAGGTAAATAGAATTACACAAATAGACAGACAGATAGATACACAAATGTCTCTCATGACGTCATTAGTCCCACACCGGTGAAGACAACATTAGCAATACAGAGGCGATGTCCCTTCCAAGTCTCCTCTTCGTCATGGGATCAGGGCACAACTGGGGGCTTGCCTTTCATCTATCGTTAACTGGGAGGGAGAAAAAAACAGTTACATTCGGGGTTTGGGACAGGAGAGAAACAACCCGGCAGACAGCAAAGAAATGAGCTGTCGCATCCCCTAACTGGAATATGAGAGACACGTATTGAGGAAGGTGATAATCTGACATTAGGAATTCGATCTTTTTCATGTTTTTTGTAGATAAGCTAACTTTACACTTTGAGAGAATGACTTTATCTAGACGGTTAACTTGATCACTGCATCACCTCTGGACTTAGGTAAGGATAACCCTAAGGCTCTGCTCCTGAAGGGTAGTAAAATTATGGTAAGTCACAGTTGGTCGTAAAAGAAGAAATATCAAGAGAGAGAGAGAGAGAGAGAGAGAGAGAGAGAGAGAGAGAGAGAGAGAGAGAGACAGACAGACAGACAGACAGACAGACAGAGAGCAAACAAACTTTGGATATTGTTTTAAAATTCTTTGAATTTTCACAAAGTTTACCCGAAAACTTATAAATTCTTATTTATCGGTTTCAGTGGTGTTTGGGGTTGTAACTCTACTTTCAGCCAGCCATGTGCTAGGGTATAGGCTCTTCCTACAGCAGCCGGAAGATAGAGAATTTTAAGGAATTTTTCAGTTATACAAAGAACAGCCATGCCTTTGGCAAATTAAGTCAAAACATTATCTGAATATATAAAAAAAACGGAAAAAAAGAATCTGACTATTAATAAAAGAAAAAGGAAACAGATAGGCAGAGGGCAAGTCCATCAAAAATATGTGTGATTTTAAACTGTAGGCTTACATTACCGCAACAAGCCCTAATCCCATCAACAATAACTCATTATCAGTGGAAGGGAAAGTGTTAAAGGTTCTGACACAAGTCCCAGTAATTCAATGGGCTGCTGGAAATCAACAGAAAAGACAAGAAACTTGCAGAAAATAAATTTCCTAGAATAGCCTATGAATAATTCCTTTTTCAAGATTAGACACTCGGCTAAAGTATGACTTAATTTACTCACAAGAAAGTTTACAAAGAGGTTTTGACTGACTTTCACATAATATCTAACTTATTTGTTCTAAAGCCTCAAAATCAATCCGACATTAACTACATTAAAAGTGTAAGATCAATCGTGATTAACTGAAAAGTTATGAACAACATTGCTAACAACTTTCGATTTCATGATAATGAGTGAAGCTTTGCTATAAATCTTATTTTCCTTTCAAAGGAAAATTACACCATTGTATCTCCTAAGAATTTAGATTTCTCATTTCAGCAGCATTGTTCAGGAAATTCGTGATATATTTGTAAAAAAATATATATTATCATTTTACTGTAGTTGCAACACACCTTTGATTTCTATGTCTAGTACCTTTTGGTTTTCAAACAAAAGGACCTAGCCTTTTAAATATATATACAGTGGTAATAATAAATAAAAATAAAGCGACTAAGAAATCTAAATCCAGACTCATAATCGAATCCAAACCAAAATCCAATCAGTAATTTTTTCGGGTGAAACAGAATTTAATCTTGTCAAACGTCGTTCTCTGGCTTCCACCGAAATCTGCCAGCAGTCAAACAGGTGGACAAGCTAAGTGGAAAACGTAACCTATTTAACAGAGGCAGTAAAAATAGCTGTATCCTCCCAAAAGACGCAAATAATTTTTCCCTATGCTTCGTCATAAAACGTGTGACCAAAATACATAAAAAAAAGGTAAAATGTATGACTGCAACTCTTAATTAGATCCAGCCGGGCTTACAGGAATATTAAGTTAAACTAATCTGATTGACTCTGCAAAATGTGGAGCCTTCTGAAATCTACGTATTTTCGCAGAGGCAACTATGCTGTTCGATTTCAAGTTCTTACATAGTAAAACAAAGCTTACAAACTGATGCTGGAAATCATAATAGAATGTTTGAACGTAGGAACTAATATGAAAAGTTGAAGAGCTTGATTATTGATTTTAATCTCTCTCTCTCTCTCTCTCTCTCTCTCTCTCTCTCTCTCTCTCTCTCTCTCTCTCTCTCTCTCTCTCTCATGACAATATACACGGTATCAGTGGATGTGTAATTCCTAAATGAAATGGTAGACGTCTCTTCCCAAATTGGACAACGCAACACGTCGAATAGGTATTTCCATCATTTTTTAGTTATGCATATACATACGGTAGAATATCTAATCAACTTTATTCGCTCTTCTTCTAGAGTGCCTCAGCGTTTCTTATTGAAGTGATTTTAGAATTACAAGCATAATTCTTTAAATTTATCATATATATATGTATATATATATATATATATATATATATATATATATATATATATATATATATATATATATATAGTGAGAGAGAGAGAGAGAGAGAGAGAGAGAGAGAGATAGAGACGTAGATAGATATATAGAAAGATAGAAAGATATGCGTATGTGAATGCAATTTTTTTTTTCGAAATAGTGATATTGTAATATGACCTTTGTGCATATTATGTATATACATATGTGTGCATTATATATATATATATATATATATATATATATATATATATATATATATATATATATATATATATATATATATATATATATATATATATATATATATATATATATATCTATATAGTATAGGTGATCTTGATATTTATCTTGATTTTATCGATTATGCTACGTAATATGTAAATTCGTTCACTTATGGAATTATTCCCAGATAAGATAATGTTACTTTAAGTTCTTTTCTTGTCAATCAGAATTTAAATCATTAAAACCAATTGTTATTGCCTTCAACCTCTGAAGAGGTAGTGATAGCATCCGCACAAGAGGTCGCAGTTGAAATCCTCTGAAACTTCACACCAAAAGCTGGCGCATTCCTGTTCAACTTTCCTTCTTATTTACCTTTCCAATTGCTTATATTTGCTTGCTTATTTTAAATCGGAGAGTCATCGGATTCCGTTATTCGGAGGAGTGCTTCTTTTGTCGTTTCCCGATTTTCTGGAGTGGATACTATTCCCCGTTCTTGTGATGTTTTCTTTTTTAGAACCATTTTCAGTTTGGCGAACGCCTAAGGATTCCGTTGGGTTTTCTGGTAACAGATGCATTTTCTGAATATTATTTACCCATATTTTATTATCGATAACAAATTGAAACACATCCGCTTACATTCACATACGCACTATATATATATATATATATATATATATATATATATATATATATATATATATATATATATATATATATATATATATATATATATATATATATGTGTGTGTGTGTGTGTGATCTATATTTATATCTATATATATATATATATATATATATATATATATATATATATATATATATATATATATATATATATATATATATATATATATATATATATATATATATATATATATATATATATATATATATATATATATATATATATATATATATATATATATAGTATATATATATATATATATATATATATATATATATATATATATATATATATATTTATATATATATATAAATATTAATTTTATGGAATTGTTTAGATATAATATTATTATTAAAAGAATTTTAAAGAATCTGTAGTATTTCTTGATGGAAGATATTCCAATCGTACGTTTAGGTAAAAAACGGGTGAGGTATAAAGAATTAATAAAAAACTATAAATATTAACACAAATGTTTCCTAAACCTATGGTATTGAAATAATCGTGATGTCTAGAAACTAATTTGTCTAACAAGGGAAGTTTATTTTCACTTTCATACTCAATCGTAAATATGTTTTGATGCATTCCATTGCCATATTCAATTTATCAATCTGATGTTTACACCGTCATCCTCGACGGTTTTTTTCATTATACCTTACGTAAATAAATAAATGGAGAATTCGAATGTTTTGCATCGGATATTGAAGGAATCGTTACTTGACATATAATTAAACGAATGTAATTTGAGGTTATTTAAGACTGAAGTCTTGAAATATGCAGTTCAACTCATTTTATACGAATGACTCGCTTAGGCTGAATTCTTAATTAACATAGTAATGGTCTCTACAAGAAACGTAAATAATTAATCCTTATATCACGTACCTCGATATTAAATATGCATACACAGATGCATGAGAACAATTTGCTTCCTTAAGAACCTTGAATCGGAATAGGACACTTAGGCATGAAGAGCTCTTTTCACGCTAAGAATCAACTTAATGTATATGGAGGCGGCAGGAGGTTATACAATCCTGCTGGTCTTGACATGAATTACTCGGGTTAGACATGCATGAAAAAAAAAAAAAAATCAGAAAGCATTAACATGTGTTGCTCACTTACGTCAGAGCAGCTCATTCATTGTGATAAAAATCGTTTCAAGAAATCATAAAATCAATAATGTTTCGGTCTGCCCTAATAACTTTTACTAAAATTCACTTCATATATGTAGTCTAGTTGGGAAATTGCCATTCGGAACAGAGGTAGTAAGTTATCATGAGATGACTTATAGAGCAAAGCTGATGTGATGTGACATGACTCTTGAAGCGGTGCTGATAAAACTTTTCATATCTTTTAGAGCAGGGTAGGCTTGTTCTTGTTGATAATCCTAATTGTAATTCTGTTTTAATCATTTCGCAAACAAGGGTCAATGGGACGGAGAAACAAGTGCCCATGGCTAACCCAGGCACGAAGAAAGCTAGAAAAGGAAAAGGAGGGAAGAGGAGTGGGCTTATGTCCGAAGGAGACAGACATCTGCCATTCAAACTAAAGAAAATAGAAAAAGAATCCCAAAGCCTGACAGTTTCGTGAAAAAAACTATAACTGAATTGAGTAATCACAGGACTCATCATTTTGGCTGATTTATTTACCATTTATTATCAGTATAGTTGATTTATAGGCTTGTGGTGGCAATCTGTGAAAAGGGTGTTGGGGAGAATAAAAAAATAATAATGCATGCTTAGTGAATATCAAAAAAAAAAATTGCATGTATTGAGGCTTGCAAGGTACTGACCAAATATAACGATGCAGATTGACAGTAAATAGAAGGAAAATATAAACAATATAAAAAAAGTAAATTAATATATGCAAAAGAACAGGACATATCCAGGTATAGAAAAAATGGAAGCAATAAACAAATGAGAACGATATAGGTGAAACAAAATGATAGGGATTGAGAAAGCAGGAACTAGAGTTCACAAGCACAAGTGAAACTGCTGATTAGGGATTGCGATGATTAAGAATAAACAAAGATTAAGGGAAAAGTGGCGAAAGCAGGATTTATCGAGTACCTTTATTGTCATCTTTTTCTCATGAGAGAGAGAGAGAGAGAGAGAGAGAGAGAGAGAGAGAGAGAGAGAGAGAGAGAGAGAGGAAGAAAATCCTGATAATAAAAAAAAATGTTCTTGGCCAATGTTGCAAATACAGAGACAGAGATATTGGATTCCATCTCGGAAAGCTGTTTTTATGTATCGGAAACAAATTACTTACTTTTCGAAAACAAACAAACGGTTTCCATCTCCATTTGTAAGCTAATGACGACTTATCATTTTTTGTTGGCAACACAAATTCTAAAGGATTTTCACAACCCACATCTATTCTTTATTTCTAAGTAAGTACACAAACTCGTTCACAAATATACAGACACATATATATATATACATACATGCATATATATATATATATATATATATATATATATATATATATATATATATATATATATATATATATATATATATATATATGTATGTATATATATATATATATATATATATATATATATATATATATATATATATATATATATATATATATATATATATATATATATATATATATATATATATATATTTATGCACACACATACATATTATATTCATTTAAATAAGTCTAAAAGCTATATAAGCTCCTGTACTCACACCCGCAACGGGATAATGTTAATAAAGAGAACCCACCAGTAGCAACAGCAAAAACATTGGAAAATCTTACTGGCCAGGTGCTGGAGAGAAATTTCAGCGCCACAAAGAGCAATTTCATCCAATCTCTTCGGCATTCTCTGTGCTCTCGGTTTACGAGGTCATCAGCTTGATGACTTATCGTACTTTGCTTGATGAGCAAACGTTTCTTTCAGTATTTGAAATGCTGAAGTAAAGCATATTATAATCAGTATTATCATTTTTAGTAATAATAATAATAATAATAATAATAATAATAATAATAATAATAATAATAATAATAATAATAATAATATGTCCTGATAAAATGGATGGCTACATCGCGCGGATTTATATTATGTTTAGTCTTCCCAATTTTTATAACGACTTGCTTCTCTTGCATGCTAATATTGGTCAACAACTGGCCGATGTTCATATTTTGGCAAAGACAAGTGAGTAAACAGCGTTTATACAGCAGGTTTATTCTCTATAAAGGTGAATGATAATGAAAAATGGTGGTAAATGCATAGAAATGCCTACAGATCCTTTCGAAGTATCTTCTGTCGTTCAATTTTACCAGCAGATTGATTCTGGATACTTAGGAGTTTCTTTTTGGAGCTTCTCTTGTCTTACATCACGAAGTTTCTGCCAGCCTGTTGGTCATCCCTTGGGCGGGTGAGACGAATCTGGAGACAGGAGTTTATGTTGTTGTTGAAGATTAAGCCAGCACAATGCCGGCACGGGCTCTTGCTCTCAGAGCAGTCCGTAACAGTAGATGTGTTCTGTAAAGAGATTAAAGTTGGTGGTAATAAAAGGAAGGAAGAAAAGGACATGCAGGTACAAACTGCTGTATACAAGCTGTCCACATACTTCTCTTTGCCAAAGCAGGAACATTGGCCAGTTGTTGACCAATATTAGCATGCAAGAAAAATTGAGAAGACTCAATATAAGATTAATCCACACGATGCAGTCATTTTTTTACATGATATGCATAAAAAATGGTCTACATCGTTCCAGTACTAATAGTAACAATAATATTATTATTAGTTCTGTAGCTTTGGGTTTAATTTGTAGGTGCATGGTAATGACCTCTCCTTACATGTGGAGGTCTGCCTGTCTGTCTGTCTCTCCCCTGAGAATTTAGCTTCGTTGTTCTTATCTCGCATGGGGCTGCAACATTGCTCCGTTTTCCCTGTTCTGCTGTCACGAGGAAGTTTTTGTCCTTTATAGAAGCTCTTCTTTCTCCTTTGCTCACTTTGTAAATATATAATATGATGTCTCCTCTCTTTCTTTCTCTCCCTCTCCACACACACAAAGTTTAAACACACACACACATTATATATATATATATATATATATATATATATATATATATATATATATATATATATATATATATATATATATGGTATATATATATATATATAATATTACTGGGTGCGTGTGATTGGGTGTGTGTGTCACTTTATTTAAACACTTCCCAACCTTTTGCCGGAATTTAAAATGATTATACAAGTGTTGACTGTAAACTATTTATATTGCTTGTGTTGTCTGTACATTTTTATGTTGAGAAAATATCATATTCGTTTAATTCGCAAAATTGATATTAGGTCACAAGAGTTGTCACACTCTGACATGACGTTAATAGTGTGGTATTTGCGCGTGTCAAAGCACGCTGTTGATATCCAGTGGTTTTGTTGCTTTGAACTGTGCCATTATTTTTTTTTTTTTAAATATAGGAAGCAATGATTAAAATTTTGTTTTAATAGGTATGAGTGACAACTAATCCCTAAAGTGGCATTTTTTAATTTTCTGCCTTCTATTTCTCCATGTTTATCCAATGAATGTAAATACCACTGCAGTCAAATGACCATTCCTAATCTTAATCGTTTCAGGTCAAGAGATGCACTCTAATCCGTTATCTCTTGACTGAGTGAAAAACTCACTATCGCTTGCTCACTTCATTCGAGAAATGGCGCACCATTTCTTAGTGCATTTAATTTGTGCTAAACTCCAACCGATAACATGCTTTGATTATGTAGTTTACGGTTTCCTTCATCTCTGGGTTCAGGGTCGAATTGTATTTTGCCTTTGCTGTGAATTGACGTCCGTTGGCGCCATTGAATTGACGAATATGACCGAGTTCACGTGGACTGCTCTCCAAGTTAACATCAAGGGTAGGTTCGATGGACTCAGGCCGATACAAGTGAGCGCATTATAGACATCGTTTGCAGTCACCATTAATATTTAATCTTTCAACCGCATATACTGGTGGTTTAAACAGAATTGCAGAATTGGGTATCGAAGGTTATCAAAGGAGGAGAAATTACCCTTCCATTCGCAAATCAGAGGTGAAATCAAAGTACGGGTTTCCATTGGGATTTGGCCACTAGCATTTGTAGTTCTTTATCCACAATTCGACAAATCCATTGTTTGTGTACCTAGTGTGGATGACAAATTTGCAACGTTCCAAAATATACAGTTGTTCAAACCTTACCTTCCATTTACATGTTAGCAAATCGAATGCCAAGGAGAGAACTTCCGGTCACATTTTTCAAACACGGACAACCAATTACTTTTCCAAACCAAGTCCGAAAAAGGAACAGGATAAAGAAATTTAAGGATGGTGATTTTTGACACAGGAAGTGACAGCGGCCCGTTGGGTTCCATCATTGTTGTAAGCAAAAGACTATTTCTTGGCGAAGCTTCGCACACATCTTCAGGAATCAGAAATTTCTTATAATGGAGGGATCACAATATTAACAAATAAAAAATGCGCCGAAGTACCTTCAGCGCATTCTTATTTTCTGTACAGTGTATAATCAAGGCAACCGAAAACAGATCTGTCTTTCGGTGGCCTCGATATGTGTTGCTGTATGAGCCGTGGCCCATGAAATTTAACCACGACGGCCAGGTGGTGTCTAAAATCTATATAGTTCCCAGAAGCACGATTATGGCTAACTCTAACTTTGAATAAAAGAAAAGCTACTGAGGCTAGAGGGCTGCAATTTAGTATGTTTGATGATTGGAGGGTGGATGATCAACATACCAATTTGCAGCCCTCTAGCCTCAGTAGTTTTTAAGATCTGAGGGCGGACAGAAAAAGTGTGAACAGAAAAAAATTCGGACAGAAAAAAGTGCGGACAGAATAAAATGCAGACGGACAGAAAAAGCCGGGACAATAGTTTTCATTTACAGGAAGCTAAAACGTAAGTCGCAAACGCTACCATTTTAAAGGCTGGGAGAAGAAAATGCATTTTTCTCATGCAAATCTGAATCGATTCCTAACAGAACTTTAATGTGAAATTGCGTTTAAAAGAAATATCTGTATATCCGCAAAAGTGCATGATAAATGCCAATTGCAAATTCTTTAGTGTATCTTTAGATCGAGTGCTCTCTCAGTTCTTTCGATGGACCAATCAGGTTTTTCTTTATGGCAAGCATTTTTATTTCTCTCTTGCTCCTCTTTACTTATTTTGATCTGTTGTTTTATTCTATTAGATATATATCTATCTATTCATATATCTATCTATCTAACTATATATGGGTAAAGAGGTTAATGTGGCTTTTCTTAGCAAGATTCATTTCAGGGGTGATATCCCTGCCTACACGACTTAGGGAAGAATAGACTCTTGAACCCTTGGCAGGCAACTCTTTTAGGGGAAGGACACTCCCAAAATCAAGCCAGCGGCTAGAAAGCCCTTCTAAGAGAAGGTTATTCTGGATACAAACCTTGTTCTCCAACCTTGGACTGTGCCATAGCCATAGTACCGTGGCCCTCCATGGTCTTGGGTTTGAGTTCCCTTACCTGTGGGTACTATCAGGCATTTATCCTCTTTTTCGTTTACTTTCCTGTTGTTTTTAATGTTTGTAAGACAGGCTAATGAGAAAGCAAAAGCTGCTTTACCTAATCTTTTTCTTCTGAGTGTTTTATAATTTCTAAATCCATCCTGGCTGTCCTTCAATTGTTGTTGTGGCAAGTTTGGCTGATTTCTTATTTGCATTAAATGGTGTACTGGCCCCACCTTGTTGGCCAGCTACTTCTGACACCTTTGTCAATGACATATGGTCACATTTTTTTATACTTTCTACATTTTTTGTAAATAATGTAAATATTGTTGTTGATGTTGTTGTTGTTTATTGTTCTGTTGATTTTTACAATGCTACTATTGTTATGAGTTTATTTATTAGTTTGCTACTTATTTTATGTTGTTAACTGCGATTCTTTTGGGAAACATTCAGCTGAACCCTGGTCCTGTTATTCATTAGAGTAAGAAAAATTACATTGCACTTTTTATTCAAATATTCGGGGCTTAAGGTAAAATTTTCTTAGTCTCCAGTGTTGTGCCCGTAACTACGATTTGATGTTTTTAAGTAGTA
>NC_089786.1:39210740-39315740 GCF_040412425.1 Macrobrachium rosenbergii | reverse complement strand
CCTGCATCACCATAACCACCGGCAATCACAGTCTCTTCAATATGTTAAAAATATCGAAGAATTCGATAGTTAAGAGGGCATTGTGGCTATTAGAATTACATATTGGTAAAAGTGACCAGTAGATTGCATGCTTACATATGTATACCGGTGAGTAAGTGATTATATATAAGCATGTTAAAAATCCCAGCTTTAGTTTTCAAGATGGACATTTACGACTTTGAAATAAACGCTAATGGATATAAGTGTGTCCAGTTTCATAAATCATAAATGAGTTAGCGACATCCTTTTAATTAAAAAAATTTCATGTAACATTTACTTGAGGCAAACGATATGTATATAAAGGCGTTGGAATTAAAAAAACGAATCATGCTCAATCTTTTTAGCAGTTGCCTACTATGTTGGAAGCTGAAAGTGATAATAGCTTAGAGGAAAATTAATTTAATCTATGTCAGTAATAAATGGAGTATTGATTATTCCATTCATTTTGAATTCCTCATGTTGGGTTGACAGATTTTCTCTTTCAAGGATGAAAATCTAAAAGCCTCAGGTGGAATCAGCAAAGAGAAAGGCATATACATGGAAAGGCCAAGTAGTCAGTAAATCCGAGGTTTGGTGCATAACCTTGAAAGTAGTATTACAGCCTCTTGTATTTATGAGCACTGGCGATATTGCTGCCATAACTGTGTTGTAGACTAAAACAGATGACGGAGCATGTAAATAAGTCTCAGCGGACTCTTCTTGCTTCCTATCTTTTTCTGTTTTACATTTCAACGTCTCTTGAGATAACATTAGGCGGCCTCTTTCGTGATTATCGTGCGAAAATCTTGGCTTCATATTCGTTGAAACTTTTTGGTTAATCTGGTAAGTGCTGCTGAATACTTCCATGACTTCCATTAGGAATGAATGTTAAGGTAGAAAAAAAAATATTGTTTCTTATAGTTTCAGTTATTGTTTTCTTTCCCGTTATTTCTCTTTCGTTTTCTTTGGTTGTTTTCGTCTAGGGCAATATTCTTCATCATAGATTATAATCTTTCATAATTAAGTATTGTTATTATATGTTATTTTTCTCCTCTTAATTTGTTTTACCTTATGATATGGCATGCTATATCTTTGGGAACAAGATGTTATAACTCTAGAACCGGGTTATACATAGGCCTGCACAACACTGATAATGCCACTACTAGTATTATGATATGGATTTCCAACAAAAAAAAAAAATAAAAGAGCTTTAATAAAGTGATTAGGAACTACTGGCACCTCAGCTTAATGAATGCAACATCTCTGCAAAGTGAGTAGATCGCACTAATTCTGAACGTGAAGTTTCCAAGGCATAGAGGGTGATTTCCTTCAAAATCGAACTCGGGGAAGATGACCAAACAGATTACTTGCTGGCGATGGTCTAAATCATTCTTGGTATTGCTGACTAAAAGGACAAGCACCTTCACTTCGAGCAATTTTGTCCACCTGAAAGAAAAAGATCAAATGAGCTACACTGCATCCTGCCATGGGAACACGTAAGATCATTAACTGCTCGTTGAATAATCTTTCTCAGTAGAAACTCTCAAGTGAAAGCAAATGAAAGAACAATAAGAGCAAGATAGAAAATAAGTAAGCATTAAAAACAAGAGGATAAGTTAAAGAAATAACCCGACCAGGAAACTAAGGAAAAAAAGGCCTTAAAATTGATGGCACTATAGCTTCCTAGTTAATGAACGCCACCAATATCGTTCCCAGGGTAGCCATTACTCAGGTTTATGGAATCAAGTAAACTCATCTTGCAAGCGACTGAACGCCGGCAAGTCCTTCATTTCGTGTTTATTCTTCCTTTTATCTCCAGCGTCGTTTCTTCTTCCCAGAAAGAACAATAGTCGATCTTTCTATTGATTGTACGTGTGAAATGAATTCTGCTCCACTGCAATTTTTCAGTTAATTCGCAAATTGCTGCCTGTGCCTCCATTATGAGAATGCAGACTTTCAGTTATGAACATTATGAAAGGTTTTAATGGAGCAATATTGCTTCTCGTCCTTTTCTTTCTCTCCTTATTTCTAAAATATAATAACGTACTATTCATAAAGTTCCTCATTTCAAATTATCATGTTACAATTTTAGTACACGCAATCATTCTGGTACAAAGCACCAAAGCTATTAAAAATAATATCGGCAACCATGTAACAAATCTGGACTCAATGGAAACTTAGCATTCACGATTCAGGGCTATACGAATTGACTTCAGGAACGAACAGTAGCCCTTTTAAATCAAGGTCATTGGCGAGTAAGCTTATTTTCTGGAAGGAGAAACAATCAACTACTAAAAATGTTGTATAAAAGTTTATTTCACACAAGAAGGAATATCTATCAAGCTCGAAAATAGAGAACTAAGGTAATCTTTGAAAATTTATAGTCTTGGTATCAAACGCGAAATCAGTCTATAAATGCATGGTCATCAGTTCAAGAAATTAACTGAATGAAGGAAGAAAGTGAACCACAAATTTATCCCTGCTGAAGAAATATAAACCTCTGCAACTGCAGAAAAAACATTCCAAGAATAAAAAAAATTACGCCCGTAGGAGAAAAAAAAAATGATTGCACCTGTGGATATTATAACATTACAACCGAAGAACATAAATAGTGCAACCGATGAAATGAGAGACTCTGATGCTGAGAAAACTTTTCCATTGAAAAAAATGAAAAGTTCACAACCGAATAAAAAGCAAACTTTAGCAACAGGAAAAATGTAAACTTATTCCATTGACTTACATATTTCCCCACTCCCGAATGGGTTCACTTCCAGGGTCGCCAGCAATGGCTGCTAAAGAGGCTATTCATCTCACGAGTACGAAATTATCCAGTCAATTCTTTGCTTTAAAAAAAAAGTGTTTATCTTGGGTGTAGATATTTTCTGAAGAAAAGATCCTTCCACTCGTATATAGCAAGAACAGTTTTCTATCAAAAGAAAATGCAAATTATTTTTTGCCCATCTAAGTTAGTTTTATAGTCAGTTCTCCTGAATATATCGTCACATGCTTTTCATGTGGGCATATCTTCCCAAGTGACAATAACATAAAATGAATATATAAGAAAATCCTTAAACTCAACTCGATGAAAAGTATGTTCTTGTGTGTTAAATGCTCTGGAATTTCTTTTCAAATCATTCAATTATCTCCAAGTTGCTTAAAATGCATTGGCACGTTTTCTGCAAAATAGAGAAGAATCATTAATGAAATTCACTTTTGTTAACTCTGCCCATTTATTAATGAAGTGCTTTTGAATGTCTCGTCTTGAATAGTTTTCTAGAAAAAGATTAACAGACATTGCAACAACTGGAAAGATGACCACTTATCTTGGGTAAGACAGTCCTCCTTTATAATAAGGTTACAAATGGTAAAAGCTCTCTCTCTCTCTCTCTCTCTCTCTCTCTCTCTCTCTCTCTCTCTCTCTCTCTCTCTCTCTCTCTACCAAAGCTAAACCGAGGAAATAGAGTACAATTTTCATTCTACGACAGAAAAACTAGTAAAAATTCTCATTTACTCTACTGCTTCCCATTTTATTTTTGCCAAGAAGGCGACTTGTTTGTTTGGTGTCTGTCATTTGGAAGGATTTCGTAGAACTAACAAGCTAAGCCAACGTCTAGAAAAATTCATTCATAATATACAGTGCCATTTAAGATACACATGCATCCATAACGACAAAAAATTATGAGTTTCTCCTATTTTTTACAGTTATTCAAAGATCAAGTAACCTTGTTCATTGCTTTTAGAAGTTCCCATATATAATTAACTATGTGTATACTTCAGTTAACTACATATGAAATTCCCAAAGAGGAATAAGACAATTGGACGCTTTTTTTGAAAACCTAGTTAACTTCTGCTCACCCAAGTAATGTTCGATGTATCTGTCAGTTAGTTGACAGTTGTAGGTTACCGGTTGAAGTAGAAAGGGAGAGAAGTAAAGAGACAGCAGATTAGATGGATCCGTGCTACGTCAGAATGTCTACTTTATGAACAACAGGAAGCTCCTGGAGATGGAATCTGCATCCGACAGGAGAGAAATTACTCCGGAAATATACCTTCAGAGCTCTCAGTTTACCCGAGGAATTTTATGTAGACTTAAATGTCAGATTTTCAAAACTGTTATTTGTCTTTTTTTTATCTAATACTTTAGGGTAGTATAAGCTTTCCACTGATATTGTGTGAATTCTCTATTTCATTTCATAAAACGTTCATTTTATTTCTGTAATGAAGTGTTTCACGTAGAATCTTAAAAAAAAATAGGTAAGTATTTGATCATAAGTTTTGATATTTCAAAACCAACTTGTGTAAAAATAATTAATGTGCAATTTAATTTTAACTAAATTTAAAACTTAGTATAAGGTTATGTGGTTTTAAAAATAGTGTAATCTTGAAAAAAACATTACACGTAAACCAACATAAAATTAGCTTGAAAACTTAGAAAGAGAGAGAGAGAGAGAGAGAGAGAGAGAGAGAGAGAGAGAGAGAGAGAGATTAAAGCTTAGCTTTGAATGAACTTAGTAGTCATTTAGTGAATCAATCAATGCCTTTAAGGTAACCATTTCCTTTGATGAACCTTAGAACTATTTTAATGACTGTCTTTCCCGACAGAATTTAAGAATTCACCTCCTGATCTTGTGGACTGGAAATTAAACTGGTCTTGACTTGTTTACAGCTTCACTCAAAGTTTAATGAGTTTGCTGGATATTTTCTGCCAACCATTAACTAACTCAGTGATAACTTACTCTGAAAGTTATAGCGTCACCTGAACACATTGCTGGCATGGTCTCCAGATACATCTATCTTTCTTCTCTGCGCTGAAAAGGTAAACGAGACATTCATAAACTCATTTTGAACTGAGAATAATTCCGTCTATGCAAGGTTTTGTTACCTAGATCACACGATAAGTCTGAATAATCACTGAGAACATTCCAGGCAAAATTTGATGGGCAAACAAAAGCATAATTGAATGTGCTGACTAGTAAATCATGACACTGATATAGAATGCATTGTACTAAGTTATAAAGTATTGCCCAGCAGCAAATTACTTACGCAGGAAAGCCATTGAATCGAAGTCAACTAATTGTTCTAATCATAAAAAAAAGGTAGAAATACATAGACAGACAAACGACCAGCAAAAGTTTTGGCGTTGCTCGTTTCTATCTCTTAGAATCTGCTTTAGTGCTGAGTTTGTGGTGGTCACCTTTGCCTATTAACGTAAAAAGTGACAGCTGTTTTAAAATACGTTGGCAACTGTACCTTTAGTGAAGTTTTTTTTTACTTATTCTCTTAGAAGTGGTCCCAAGGCTGATCGTGTATTTGCCACAGTAGTTTCAACATAAATAAGCATTGCTCATGCTTTAGTTTTCTGTAAAAGAAAACTATTGTGCCGGCTTTGTCTGTCCGTCCGCACTTTTTCCGTCCGCCCTCTGATCTTAAAAAAAAACACTGAGGCTAAAGGGCTGCAAATTGGTATGTTGATCATCCAGTCTCCAATCATCAAACATACCAAATTGCAGGCATCTAGTCTCATTAGTTTTTATTTTATTTAAGGTTAAAGTTAGCCATAACCGTGCATCTGGCACCGCTGTAGATCCCAAAAGCACAGGCCACCATTGGACCGTGGGTGAAAGTTTCATGGGCCGCGGCTTTAAGTTTCATGGGCAGTGGCTGTACAGAAAGCTCCATTGCGCCGATGAAACTTCGGCGCATTTTTTACTTTTTTGTGATCGTCACCAACGTTGACCATGGGCTTCAGAAAATACAGTTTTAATGCAGCCTTACACATAAATGAAAACATTCCCTCAAATTTCCCAAGTCACATTTAAACATTATATAGGGTTTATTGACATATTATGATGATAACTCCACGGTAAGCTCAAACGCAAACCATTTCACCTGATTTCCTTTAAATAAATCACCAGGGATATTGTTTTCAGGGTAAAACACTCAAGTGAGGGTAGTGTCTGCCATAAAAACTGAAAGTTACAGCGTCGTACAGGGATCATAACGGTGTATAACCTTGTTCCAAATGATATAGTTCTTCTGTGCATGAGATTTTCCAATATATTATAGTCAAATGAAAGGAACAATATTATGTGAAGTCATAAATAATTCTTGCAAAGAAATGAACAGTGAGAAAATACGATATCGTAGTCACTAAAATGGCAACTGCTATGAATATTGAAAGAGTAATTGTTAACAAAACCGAAGCTGTATAACTCAATAATTGCACAGCTCTTGAAAGTATGATTGGCATATACAGGTATTGTCAGTTGTGGGAATTGACACTGAATGTTTACAAACTTTCTTTTGCCATTTGCTAGATAATATTTTTTTTCCCCATTTCCGTTTCATAAGTCCTAAAAAAATCTCTACACCATTTATTTCCATTTCCTAAATATTGTGCTCTGGAAAAAAAAACTGTTTTTCCTAACTGTGGTGAATCAAGTTTTCGTGTCTCACAGAATATGAATAATCGAATGGAGCAGAAATCGTCCCTTTTTTTATACAATGCAGCCGGTGCGGATGGATATACATTTGTGAATAGCCTTACCATATGCTCTTGTGCACATGAGGTTATTTGCAGTTAAAGTCTGTCTTAGGTGAGTCGGGTACAAAAGTTAAATGGTACATGGAAACAAAAGTTCTTTGTGGAATGATATACAAATGACTGTTTTGTCCAAAGTGACAAATTTTCACCTTTCCTTCTAATGTATTCATAATCATTATTCATTAAAAAAAATTAATTTGTTCCAAAAACAATTTTGAGCTTCCTCAGGACCATTCTTTACCTTTTAATAAAGTTTAGTTTATAATTTAATTTAATCTTTTTTATATATGTTTAAGGGGACTTTTTAAAGTTTTATGATATCGACGCTTGGAATATAATAGTGATTTCTTAGTGGAAATATATAATCAAATATGATAATGGCCCGTAGTCACATATTAGATCATTGAATCTTGTTTGCAGTGCATCTTTTTACAATTTACAACGAACTTGTATGACAGTTTTCGTTCTTCATCAATAGAAATCAAAAGCACTGTTATTTAGATGAATATCAATGAGGCTTCATTCATGCATACTAACGACTCTTTAATATTCAACGATTTCTCCCTCAGCATGTTTTGGCACTGGTAAATTTCACACAGTAAAAAGACAGCACCATAAAAACATAAGCCAATACCATTACAGACTTCACTGAGAAATAAGGCAATTTTCTACTGCAGATTTAAATGTATTCCCCTGGTATCTATGCATAAATATCAGTGAGAAAAGCAAGCCTTATTTATTATGCGGCATTACGCAACCTTTCAGTCCCTTATGCGAACTTTTAGGTGTTATCATATAATCAGTGACTTTTTCTCTCTTCCTCCCCTGTTCTTATTTTTCTCTGTTAGTTCTAATTAACAGTTTTTCTTGCTGTCTTTCCGCGATTACGTCATTATCATAATCTTATTCGTCTTTATAGAGTAAGGGCATCCAAAGAATAGGCCGCAGTTTGTCTAGATAAAAAAAAAAACTATTCCACCTTTCAACCAATACTTGTCCATGAATTTTTTGCGTATTTCATAAAACTCCAGTTATCGCGGTGTTTAAGAAAATATTGAAAAAGTGCGAATAATTTTTTTTTAAACAGTCTTGTGTTGTTCAGAAAAAAAATCGATTTTTTATGCAGTTACGTTGTAATTTTGCTGCCTTCAAGAAGTAGTCAAAGCCGACGTCGAGTAGAAATGTCCTGGTTTATTTCACCCAGCAAACAGTCCCGAGGACTGAAAGGAAAATTCAAGGAGTTTTGAGATTGAGGCCCAAATTGAGCTATAGATAACACACAATGGACGTTAATGAAGTTGAAAAATAGGACGCTGCCGATAGTGTCAGAACAAGAAACAATGCACTGGTGACCTTAAGGAAGAGCTGAGAGGAACAGAGCTGTTGTGATACAAGAAAATTGCCAAAATAGGGGAGGACACTTCTGGGAAGTCGGATAACCCTGAAGAGGTTGATGGTTGAGATTAAGGCGACTTAGTGCAAACAACTGCTTTTGAGATAAGCTGATGAAGGGGGTATGAGGGCTGTTGTGAACCTCTGGACTCTACGCAAACAACTGGCACCTCCTAAAGGTAAAGCAAAATTTATTCATATTTATAGATATTGGAAAATAAAGGGAAAAATAATATATATATATATATAATATATATATATATATATATATATATATATATATATATATATATATATATATATATATATATATATATATATGTATATATATATATATGTATATGTGTGCAACCAACAATGTGTGATATGTATGCAATAATCCATTGCATTGTGTGTGTGTGTTTAATAAAAGGGACGTCACAATATATTATAAAGATAATAAAAAATAAAATTACATTATCTTAAAACAAACCTACCCAGTACAGCTAAAAGTGACTAAACAGAAGAAGGTAAAACTGCCGAAAACAAAGATTACAGCAGGATAGGGTGTAAATAGATTTAACGATAACCTCAAAAGCTCTTTACCACAAAATGATAATTTGCCTCAGAATAACTGACGCCCTGATGACTAACGGCCTAGCCGTCTCTTACATCCAAAACCATGTTTAATATATAAATGAAGAACAGCACCGCTATCCTTATATCTGAAAAAAATAAGCGTTAAGGGAGATATTCATATTTACAAACATAGTTTACAATGATTCTATAACTTTTTCGTCCAGAAGGAGATAGATAAAATCAAAAAAATGGCTCACAAAAGCTAAAACTCAAAATCTGTGAAAAGTGTTTTAGAAAAACAATTACTAAAAAAACCCTTCAGAACTCAAGAGGGTATGCGATGTCAGGCTGTGGAGGAGGAAAAAGCAATAATTTAAAATTAGAAATCTAAAGGGCCATTGATATCAACATTCCTTCCTGTTATAGATAGCAAAGTTCCCGTAAATATGAAAAGTAACTCTCGGGTCCATCTCTACGAATCCAACATCATTTACATAAGGCACCCAGGTTGGGAAAGAGGATGTAACTATGGTCGCTGTAGTCATCTTAGTTATAGCCGGAGCCAGGTTTTAACACTCTGCAATCTGCAAACTCGAAAACCCTAAATATTCAACAAGAGTCGGATCATTTAGCATTTTCCCCTCCAGCAGGAGAATTTTCTGGGATGCGTTTAGCCTTAGGGACAGACAGCACGATATTTTAAACCACTGTACACTTTTCATAAGGACATGTGACATCTCTTTTAAGACCAATTGTAACATTGCTTGAAAATGCGCTGGAGGCCAAGCTCAAAAACTGTAGAACTGCCCAGTCCTCTAATCAACGCTGAACACAATCTTGAGAAACACATGCACTCAAATGTAATATTTTATACATTTATGGATAAAAAGAAATTGTTTATAATACCAATTAAATGTGTATAAAAAAATTTTATTTATTTTTATACCTTATTTTCTATACAATATTTGCAAACATAACATTTAAGATTTTCTATAATTTTAAACACAATATTTAATAAACACTAGCATATTATATTATATTTTGAATATTTATTTAACCACATGTTTAAAGTATCACTATTTATTGTTATACATGCTCTTTGTACCCAAAACAACACCTTGAAATGGTTAACAGATTACATTTGTTAATCCATGGGATAGTAAATTGACCAAGCTCTTTATTTAAAAAAACCTCAAGGTAATTCTCCCCCTAATAATGAATAAATCGAAAAGGCCGGATTATAAGTAGACTGAAATCTCAGCCAAAATGATAATGCCATAAAAACGAAATAAGTTATCAACGTTGACAGAAATCAAAAAATTGAAGACAAGGAAGGTCTGCGATAACTATGGTTTTTAGCCGAAAAATTGATCTAGAACAAAGAATATTCAAAAAACTCGGATATACAGTAGGAGAAGATGCCCTGACAACGCCCTCAAACTTATTGATGTCATGAGAAGGCAATTGCTTTTAACCGAAAAACTCCAGCCCTTAATAAGAAGGAAAGAATATACACATTTATGGATAAAAAAAGTATTTAAAATAAAAATTTACTTATTTTCTGTACAATAGCAAACTAACATTTACAAACACAACAGGAAACACTATATACGTGGTATTATATTTTGAATATAGGGACATGTTTAAGTTTTCACTTTTATTGTCATACATGATTTGTACCCAAAACAACATGAAATGGTTAATAGTTGTTAATCCCTTAGTAAAGAAAACCTATATCCCACATGATGATATATTTTATATAGTAGTCGCTTATAATGCCATAAAGGCGAAACAGTTATTTCAAAATCAGTAAATTGATAAAGTATATATTTTTTACCAAAATTGACGAACAAAAATCGGAAAAATATATATATACCTGCAAGAAACTTATTGATGTCAATGGTGCATTGTTGTGTATAAGTGAAAGACTATGCCCTAAAAGTATGTAAAATACATAAATTTAACACAACACAAATATTTAACATATAATATATATGTGCACTGTATGAAATTTAGAACTTATATAGATATTTCATAATATATATAAAATGAGATCGATAGTTTCTTCAAATGTCAGTCTTTTTTCCTAGAAAAAAGATTGATAAAAGAAGAATGAAAAAGTGCAAACGACTAAAAAAAAATTAATGTTCGCCAGGCTAATCTTCTCTCATTTAAATGGTAATGAGGTCTTCCTACCGAGATATTTTCCTTTTTAATCTCAAGCGTCGAATGCATAACATACAATCCGTTGTTTGTCAGCGTTAGTGAACTCTTAAGAATAATTCCGAAAAGGAAATTTTCTATTCCCTTGGCTCTCTTGGCTTTCTTGTTTCCTCTCTTATTGCTTTTCCGTGCCTCATGCATTTGAATTGTCTTATGACACCGTTATTAGTTATCGATTAGAATCTTGAATGTTAAAAATTTTCAATCTAACATCAATATATAAAAATCTACCCTTCAATCGCATTATCGCAAATTGAACATGAACACAGGCACCTAGTATTTTGTAGAATCGAAATTTGGGTCCTAGCATTTCATGGAAATATATTTTTGAATCATTTTGAAAAATAATATAATTGTAAGGATTTTTACATTTGCAAAACTCTTATGATGAGCCACACAAACTGACAACCACATATTAGCAAATACAAGGAGACACCCACTAACAAACATGACTGAATGGATAAGGCCGTGATTGTTCTGCATCAAAACTAAAATATATAGAATTGAACCCTGGCTGGGGCATATACACTTAACATATCAAGTTTCCTTTGGGTGTAAGTTAGTCACCTATTCTCAAGCAGGAGCTCCAGCTAAAACAAACACCAAACTCGACACAAGTGAGGGCTTACGAGGACCAAAAGGCAAGGCGTCTTTCCGTCCCTGGTCAACCGAATTACCATCAACGTTGTATTACGTCTCCTGCATATGACTTATAAATACTACAGTCGCATCCCAATTGTCCACATTTCACTAGTGGTCAGAGATACAAAAGTTTTGGTATCCAAAATATATCATTGCAGAGAGTAAATGTGTTTGATGAGCCTTCTTTCCTACACAATACAAGAAAGTTTAGAGTAAAAGGCATACATAATATATATATATATATATATATATATATATATATATATATATATATATATATATATATATATATATATATATATATATATATATATATATATATATATATATATATATATATATATATATATATATATATATATATATATATATATATATATATATATATATACATATATATATATATATATATATATATATATATATATATATATATATATATATATATATTCTCATGAAGCATTCCAAGTACCTGTTTATTACACAACTAATCACAGAATTCAAAAATTTACCTCACTTCAGCCAGATACCTGAACTCTCATAACAATAAAATTTATAAATAAGACTCTAAAGGTAACAATAATTCCTTAAAAGGTTTACTAATCACATTAAAAATCAAACTACGTTTATCAAGACTAGTATGAGATATCAACAATTAAACAAGAAATATCCTAGATTAAAAGGCATCACCCCATCAAACAACTTTAACTGTTTCCCTGGTCTTAATTCATTTCAGCACACAATTAATCCTATTCACTGGTGGTCAATAAATGAAACAGTTTTTAAAAGCAATAAATAAAAAAAACATTATTTTTAAATCCAAAATTTATAATTAGAATTTGCAATCTGAAAAATTTACTTTTACTTGAAAACAACACAAAAATTTAATTAATTCCTGAATTAAATTATTAAACAAAGCTAAATCACAAAACTTTGATTTATCAAGAAATTAACTTAATGAAGGAAAACTTAAACTATCAATAACTACTCAAAATTTTAAAAGAAAATCTTAGTAAATGAAAATTAAATCAAGTATGCAATGTTAAATTATTAAGAAATATTTAAAATGCTAAGTAAATAGATGTTAAATCAGTAAATATATGTTAAATCACCAATATATAAAATGTGAAAAATCAAGAGATTGCAAACACAATAACATAAAAATACACAAAAGATTTACCAATAATAATTTCACTAAGGTAAAATTTCCCTAATATACCTTCTTATACCATGGTAATAATAAGCAAATTTCCCTTTAACTTACACAAAACACTCTTTTTTGTATGGTGCCCTCACAGTTTTGCTAAATTCAGATCTCAAAAGCTAAGATTAACACCAGTGACCACACAAATATTTTACATTAATGTCTCTCTTTTTAAGAAAGAGAGAGAGGGAGAGAGAGAGGGAATGGTCTCTCAAATCAGAATGACCAAATTTTAGGATTCCAGTGGGAAAATGAATAACCAGGCGACGTCAGAACAATATATGATCAGAACAACGCACTCCTACAAAACATAACTTGATCAATTCAGATACGTGCATATACTCTTAAAAAGATACATACGGTTCAAGCAGAAAATCAGATGGGATGAAGCTCTTAATGAAATCTCAACAAGATCAAAACAGACGGTAACTGCCCAGCCACAAACGGCATGCGTTCAAAACAGAGAAGAACCAAAGTTGGTTTTCAGAACAGTACATGAAACATTGTGAAATCATTCATCTTTTCTTGTATGGGACAAAGCCTGTTGCTATTGCCACACTAGTTGACTCGTATTCCTTGCAACAACTGAACCAAAGCACGATACCATGAGTACTGAGCACTTGTTGCTAGGGGCAAAATGTGGGTCACGTACTACGTTATTATTAAAACGTATTACCAATTTTAAATTACGCTGTTAAGTTATCTTAATCACTAACTCTTTTGAGAGCTGACATTACACTACATATATTTCAATACTTATTATTATTACACATAACACATGATAAATAGAAGAGTAAATATCTCAAATAGCTATGGGATGATATACATATTAAAAGACAATATATATGTATAAAATAAATATATATATATATTATATATATATATAGAATATATATATATATATATATATATATATATATATATATATATATATATATATATATATATTTTATATATATATATATATATATATATATATATATATATGTTATCAAACAAAATAAATCTATATAAATATATTTAAGTTTATAAAAATATATGTTGATAAGAATAGGCCAAATAATTAGAATACTATTTTTATAGAATATATATGCTATTTTTATATATATAATATAATAATAATAAAATAAAATAATAATAAAAAAATAATAATAATATAATAATATATATAATAATAATAATAATAATAATATATAATAATAATAATAATAATAATAATAATAATAATAATAATAATATATATACCAAAATATAGGCTATTATCAAACAAAACAAATCATATAGTTTTTTAAAATCAACCATGTTGATAAGAAAGGCATAACCAAATACTGTTTTTATCAGAATCCACTTTTTTCGATGTAATAATAATAATAATAATAATAATAATAATGATCTATATAAAATATTAGTCATCAGTACGGGCTAACTCATATGAATGAAGAGTAATAATGTTATGCGCCATACGATTTGGATGAATTTAGCTGGAAAAATTTTTCACATCTCTTCAATTGTCCAGAAATGACTTATGGCAACTGTAGTAACTCAGTACATGAGAGAGAAGGGGCGGGGTTCAGTGTGCCTTGAGACTTGATTGGGAATGTATTGGCCCTCTCTATCCCATAACGTTCTTTTTTTTTTATGATAGTATGTCAGCTATAATTGTAATTTTACAAAGAAAAGTGTAAAGAAATATCGTAAATATTTTACAAAAAATATTCTCAGAATTTGTTACTGATTTTAGTTCTTGTCTGTTATGATATTGTGTGAGCTGTAATGATAATTTTACAAGATAAAATAAAGTAAATTATTAGAAAAACACGTACAATTTGTAAAATTAGCATATTTTTATGAGCGTCTTGGAAAAGGAGGCCCTGCACAAGTTTGTAAATATTCATTTTCAACTTCCCGTGGAGGTAGCAGAAAATTTGTTAGGATTTTTTTTCTTACACCATGTGCATTTGCACATGTTCCTTTTCCATTGAGTTTTTTTTTTTTTTTTTTTAATTGTCCAACCCTAAATTTTGCCCGGTCTGGGGGTGTGCTATATATATATTTAGCCTGTCCCTTAAGGGTACATCCCCTTATATCTGGGTAGTCCAATCTTGTTTCCTGAATGTGGAATTATTGAACTACTGTGAAAAGCCAGTATAACAAAGGTGCAGAGTGATGTAGCTCTTACACGACAGATTCATTATGTAGGTTCCCCTGCGGTTATGTAGACGCCATTTATCTACTTACTAGCTGAACAACCTGCCACTGTGCAGGAAAATTCTGAATGACAACTGATAAACTCTCTCTCTCTCTCTCTCTCTCTCTCTCTCTCTCTCTCCTCCCTAACACTCCCTCTACTCTCTCTCTCTTTCTCCAACTCTCCCTCACTCTTTCCTTCTTTCTCCTCCCTAGCACCCACTCTACTCTCTCTCTCTCTCTCTCTCTCTCTCTCTCTCTCTCTCTCTCTGTCTAACACCCCCTCTACTCTCTCTCTCTAACTTTCTCTCCCTTTCACTCTCTCCCTTTCCCGTTAAGATAGTTGCTTCAATTACAAGCCCAACATTTTCTACATTTTATATTTCACCCTTTTCCCACCCCCACCTTCCTATAGGGGCTGAACTTGAACTTGAAGAGCATCGGGACTGTCACTATTCATCTCAGCGACCTCGATAACTATGGATTAGGCGCTAATATCTGTTGTTTTTGGTTATTTTCATATGTCATCTCCACCCCCTTTGGTGCCAGTGATGTCTTACCCCCCCCCCACAGTATTCTTTTACAGATAGTAAGTCATAAGTATACTGAAATTAGGTACAATAAACCTGTAGAGTTTATTTACTTATGTAGTCTATGTGCAGAACCAGCCCTGTTTCAGGGAAGTCCTTCCCACCCCAACCCCTTTGGTACTAGTGATGTCTTACCCCCACATAATTATTTTCCAGATAATAATTCATATGTATACCAAGGTTGGTTGAAATTGCTCAATGCATTTCTGAGTTATGCTGAAACATACACATACACCTACACACATACACATACATCCATTTATATATATATATATATATATATATATATATATATATATATATATATATATATAATAATTCGGAGGGGTTGTAAAATTTGATAATTGATTTCTTATTGCTTTTATTATATTACAAGATGTAGATATCCCGTGACATAATGCTGTGGGTTTTAGGCTGCAGTTAAATATAATTGACTAAGAAGATACACTATTCCGATTAGATTATGTCTGATGACGTCATGTATATTCGATTCTTATGCATCAGCTCCGAATGTTTCTTCAAGTTTGTCTGCACTGGTTTAAAGCTTTATCTGTCTCTATTCCTTTCTAAAATAGTACATGTAGAATCAAGCAGACATGATTTCTATGGAAATTTATAAATATATTAGTTTTTTTATCGTGCAATAATATTAGTAATAATTTAACAAGTTGAATTTAACAGGGTTTCAACAAATGATAACCGATGTTTTTGCACCATGTAAAATAATTATCGTTCCAAATTGTGGATAGAGAACTCCGAAACCGATTGTTCAGTATATATCAAAAACTGATTTAATAACTCTTAGCAGTGTGAAATAGACTTAGCAGATATAAAAAGTTCTATCAAATGCAGTACCCAAAGTTTATTAAAAACAAATGAAACTCACATAGCAAAGGCATCACCAACATTTAATCCAAGGCAAAACAAAATACACTTCCAGTAAGAAAATGTACTTAATGTGAATTAAATAATATTAAGGCAAATATGGCACATTCTTAATCCAGCACAATGTTGTCCTCGAAAATTCGAAAGACAATTTTCAATCAAATTCTGACAGGTCAGCAGAAACATTTCTGATGAGATGACGCTCCCTAAAAATAATTATAATTTTTAACATTGCCTTCTGGCACGTTTGTTATGTAATATACACAGTGGTTTATCTTATTACAAAGCACAGTACTTCGGAACTTTATGCAGGTACTCCCTGTTATCAAAACTATAAGTTAAAATGTTTCATGCGAGGTTTGGTCACACACGTCGGTGAATGAAAAATAATTCCTTTGCAATGTAACACCACCAGGCATTCGTGGAAACAATTCTCAAGTGTTAGTTATTATGGAAAAGAATAACCTATAAAGCGAGTAAAATATTTTTTTCCATTTACGTCTTTCATAATATCTTACTAAATATTCTTTTTTTAATATACGAGTTATTCCTCCTTTCACTTTACCATCTGCCACCTACGGGTCGCTTTGCTATTAAGGTGTCTCCTAAAAATATTTGTGGAAAAAATTCAAAGGTATATTATCATGAGAAGACGTTCCCAAATAATATTAACCTGCTTCGATAAACATTGCAGTTTTCAAAAAAAAAATTTTCCCGTAAAATGCCGGTGAGGCTCTAGGAAATAGATTAGACTTGAAGGGTCTCCTCAACATCTAATAATGTAGCAAGGAGTTTTACATATTATTATTATTATTATTATTATTATTATTATTATTATTATTATTATTATTATTATTATTTATTATTATTATTATTATTATTATTATTATAGTGGTTGTTTGTTTTTGTTTAAAAATACACACATTGATTGTTAGAAAATGAAAAAAAATTATAATGTTCTTTTTTATATTTTTATATATGCATTTAATATATCTTTGCTTAATCAAAATTCTTCAGTACTGGCATGTTTATGTATAATTGCACTACTATTTTAAATTCCAACGGACTCTTTCATATTACTTTCTGTCAAATATCAGGTTGACATTTCATTTCCCAACTACTTTTTTTCTTTTTAGTGATTTTGGAAGCTTAATTTATCATTTTATGCAAAAATAAAATCAGGAAACAAGTTATTGTACAAAGAGAGAGAAGGGAAATCGAAAACAAATCATTGCTGGGACAACAATTTGATTTAACATTGCTGTATAAAGATAGGATTTCTCGACATTTTGAATTGCTGTTAATCATGTTTTTGATATTCATTTTGAGTAATATTTTAGTTAAACCCGATAACTTATAAAGCACATGTCTACCAAATATATTGATCACAAGACAAAATGTAGAAAAGAAAAGGAGGCATAAGACAAATAAGCAACAAATAAACAGAGGCAATCAGCAAAAATTAATAAATGCTTACGTCAGGATCAAGATAAGTCAGAGCAGCAAGGCAATTATGCCGAAACTTGAAAGCGTTATTGCAGCCTCATTGCTCCCGACAGAGAAACGTTCCATGGTTTCACAGGAGAAAGCAGACTTCCTTTATAATCTACTAGACGGCATTAAGGTCCTCATTTGTTTTTTCTCTCAGGTTTGGTTTGTTTATAACGTACCCTGGAAGATCACTCATCAGCATCTTTGCTAATTCCAAGAGGATCCCGAGTTCAAACCCGTCAAAACTTTTGAGAGAAGCGTCTGCTCCCATCACTATAATGGAAAAGAATCAGGATTGGAAACTGTGTATTTACGTAAGCAATCTTGCTTCAAAACTTGTGTCTTTTTTTGTCTTTTCATTTTCCCTGTACGCACACAGCCTTCTTTTTAATGGATCATTTCCTTTATCATCATTCATTTTTCAGTTTTAATTATCTTGCTTTCTTTCATTTCTTTTCTTAGCTATTTTACTGCTCTATGGTACTGTAGAATCGTAGACCATCGGATCCGATATCTCTAATTTACACCCACTATAGCTGCTAAAATTTGCAAAATTTTTATGTACTTTTACTTGCCAGCCACGGCCTTGGCAACGGAATGCTATGAAATGGCTGACATAATAAAAAAAAAAAAACTGAGAAGAATGTAAAGACAGGGAATACTAACCATGATTTCTCCCTTCGTCAAGTTACTGTAGGGCGAAATTTTACTCAGTTAACGATTAACTACGTATACTTAACAAATAATAACAATGTTCCACAAAGAGTTACACAATTGGCACACGTGTTAATGCAATATAAGAAATGAAATGATAAATATTCGACCTTGTTATAGAGAGGTAAAAATCCTCTGTTTCGTCACACGTGGAGCACAGACGTGTGACGGTGTACGAGCTGAGATGGTTTTACGTCCCACACGATCAAAACATCCCTCTAAAAGAGAGAGGTGTCGAATTAACTCTAGGAATAGCTTTCATTAAAGCCCTAAATATATATCATCAAGCTATCCTAAATCCTACAATATCACGCCCGAATGCTTAAAGGTTTCTCTAACCACTCGAGCGGCACATGGACGGTACAACCAGGCAAAAGACGCCTTGGTATCACTTTCAAATCTTGCAATTAACTAAGCATGCAAACGGTGGGAGGCTCTGGCGTCGAGTAGAGATATGGGGTCCAATGTGGGACATATAGTGACAAAGGGAGAGAGAGATGTACGTGGGAGACCACGGGGAAACTTGGGAAGTTTTCTAGATATAAAGTAAGGAAAACAGAATATAGTCGAAGGAAAATGGGCCGCCGAATTCCCGTGTACGTTTTTGACTTACCTTGGGTATCCAAAATGATCACTCCTTTATGAGCTGAGGCCCAGAATTGGTGCCACGTGGCACTAGGCAAATGGCGGCCCCTGAGAGGTAGAGCGGGAATGATAGCCTCCCTGGGCCATGCTTCTCTGGACTGGGCTGGGATCGCCTCAGGGTAGCTTTTACAAGATGGCGGCGGCTGCGTGCGCCATTGCCATTAAGCCTAAAAACACAGAAATACGGCGGCACAGAGAGTGGGTAAAAGGAGGGGTTGTTGAGAGAGAGGAATGCGGGTTTGGACGCCATTGCACTCACTTTATTCTGGTCGGCCATCTTACGTGAATTCGGTCACAAGGTTAAGCCCATAAGAGTACAAAATTCCTATTGAAGATTTAAACCCGTTTCAAAAAACAATATGAACATAGAAGAAGATGAGAAATATATAACAGAGAGAGAATAAGCAATAATTTATAAGAGTTCGTTATAGCGACAAACAACGCCATCGGTCTCGCATCGAGTATGATGTTCCAAAGGAAAAATCGTCTTATCATTAACTTGTAGATAATTCGTACTTTGTATCGAAGACTCGCAGCCTACGCCTTTTCATTTCTTTGTTTTGCCATTTTTTTACAAAACATTTCGAAAAAAATCTCCCACTGCTTTTTCCTACTAAATCTGTAAGATTTTTTATTTCATACGTTCATGAGCATATGAACAGATAAATGCATACAAATAGAAATTATATATATATATATATATATATATATATATATATATATATATATATATATATATATATATATATATATATATATATATACTTTCATAGTTCACGATCAATCTCTGGTTAATTTTAGAATGAACAAAAAAGTCTACATTCAGTCATACTCAGGTGAGTCTAAATGACCCATAAAAAAATAATGAACACGTATTCTTATCATGAATGTCAAAGTGACCTGAATTTGAAATGTACGTTAATTGTTTATTGTGTTTCTAGAAGTAATATCTCTCAGCTAAATATTTCTGACAGTAACTACAGTACAAAGACGTTTGTAAACTGAAATACATATGCAGGTTACAAATGCAAATTTTTTTTCGAAATATTTATTTTTATGATAGGTCTATGACAAAAACAAGTCGTATGTATATTGTAGATCATATACACAGCTATAATTTAAAAGAGAACGGAGAGGTCGTCATTATTTTTCGTAGAATTTCGTCGCAAACTACAAAACATCCATCTTTACTTTTAGTTTTCTGTAAAAGAAAACTATTGTGCCAGCTTTGTCTGTCCGTCCGCACTTTATTCTGACAGCACTTTTTTCTGTTCCCACTTTTTTGTGTCCGCCCTCAGATTTTAAAAACCACTGAGGCTAGAGGGCTGAAAATTGGTATGCTGATCATCCACCCTCCAAGCATCAAACATACCAAATTGCAGCCCACTAGCCTTAGTAGCTTTTTTTTTTTTTTTATTTAAGGTTAAAGTTAGCCATAACCGTGCTTCTGGCAACGATATAGGATAGGTCACCACCGGGCCGTGGTTAAAGTTTCATGGGCCGCGGCTCATACAGTATTATACCGAGACCACTGAAAGGTAGATCTATTTCCGGTGGCCTTGATCATACACTGTACAGAAAACTCGATTGTGCTGAAGAAACTTCGGCACATTTTTTACCTGTTTAGTTTGCTGTGTCACTTTCAAAGCCTACGTCGTCTGTGTTTGCTTCTCTTCTTAGTTGAAATGTTTGTCATGGAAACAGCTCAGCCGCAGCTAGACAGGAGAGATCAAAGAGCACGTGAATAGCTCTTTTGCTTCCGGGCAATTAAACCCGAGTTTCAGTCTTAAATGGCCTGAAGGACATTTTTTTTGCCAAAAGACTCGGCTGGAGGAAAACAGAGGGTGGATTTTTTTTTATTTTCCATTTTTTATTTGGAAGAAAGTTTCTGAATCGAATGAGGTAAAGTAGTAGAGTAAACTGTTTAATATTAAAGTATTACTTTTAAATGTCTAGATTTTTTATATGATATAGTAATGCAAAAGCTGTCAATAATCCAAGAATATTTTGATAATTCTACACCCAATATTACTCATAAATCACGTCTTAAAGAATCGGAAGAATAAAACATCAAAAGACAAACAAAGACTGACTAATTCAAGATGTGTTAAGTTGTTAACAAACAAATAACATATTCGAGTATATCAACTTTCGTTGTAGGAGAGACCTTGATGTTGTTTCATCATCTGACGCAATGTCGCCTCCTATATTATTGAATGCATCAATCCTCACGCTTTCTGAATGTCAATATCCTTCCGGTCTAACACCTATAGTCTCCATATTACATGTAATGTGTCACACCACATGACGATTTTCCCGCATAGTTCCCAGGTGGAAGACTTGAAAAGAAGAACACCCCCCCCCACCATCCCCCGGTACTCAGCCATTTTCTTCCTCCGTCAGGGTTTCCTCATAGCTGGGAACCACAGCGACCGGACAAACATGACACCTATTATGGCTGTTGGAGAGTAGCGTTTATCCCTTAACGGTCGTGTTGAGGATATGGCAATATTACACACCGGATTGCGAAGGCAATTCGATTGCTATATCCGATCAGCCCAAATGGTCGGAATCGACGTAATATTCTCCGACGTGTAAAAGAGGAATTTTCGAGGAGGACGACAACTGCTGGATAGAATCACGCAACTGCAACACTGCTTCTTGTGGATCATCGAAAAACCAGCTGATATATATATATATATATATATATATATATATATATATATATATATATATATATATATATATATATATATATATATATATATATATATATATATATATATATATATATATATATATATATATATATATATATATATATATATATATATATATATATATATATATATATATATATATATATATATATATATATATATATATATATATATATATATAAATATAAAGACAAAATCCACAAAGGTAAAAGAAGCAATGGAGTGTTGCGAGGCCTTTCGACTGTCATCCTTTACTTAGCAGACTGAAGAAATATAAAAATAAATTTACAAAGAAAGCTCATATAAATGACAGATGGGGATTAAAAAGGTAAAAAATATGCACCTGGAATCCAGCACAATTGAAGAATTAGTAAAACTGCCAAACCAGGGTTAAATATTTAAGAGGTTTTATAAAGGATTAGGATCAACCGTCCAGAAGCAGGGCCAGGACAATTAAAAGTTTAAACATGGAGGTGACTGACCACGAAAGCATGTTATAAAAGTACAAGTGACTGACCACGAAAGCATGTTATAAAAGTACAACTCACTAATTCTCTTTTTTGTAAACAATAAAAATTTTTGCAAGATGAACATTTTTACAAATAAAGAAAAAATCTTATGTGTAAAAATGTTCATCTTGCAAGAAATTGTTATTGTTTACAAAAAAGATAATTATTTTGTTGTACTAATATTTTTTGGTGGTCAGTAACCCCATTGGTCTATCAAGACAAGCACAAGTTAAACCGACTCTGTCGTAGGCCTACTACATCCGCCGAGAGCGGGGATTTGTATTTAGCGTTGGCATTAACTCACCCACACAATAAAAAAAAAAAAATCTATTGCGCCTATAATAACAAGCTTAGAATAGATAGATAAACAATGTTTATAAAATGCAAGTATAATTATATATAAAATGCATCAAATGTAGTGAGAGCCTATATAAGATACCAGACTCTGCCCTGAGAGTGATAAGATATGTAGACACTGAGCCCAAGCGTCATATAACGACTGTCGACCTGTGCCCTTCTGGGATATACAGTAGGTATATGTAGCATCACCACTAAGCCTTAAGCCCTCTTAAAGGATAATTCATCTACAAATTATATTGCACCTTGTTGGGTAAGTCAGGAGGCGTCTAATTAATGCTTTGATATTATATCGTAAAGACCAGAAGACCAAGTTAAAAGGGCATTTTTTTCTGAACCCTTGAAATTGTTTTAATACCTTTAGGAGAGAGAAATTAACGCATAATAGACTGCCAGTTATACGGGTCTTTGTGAACTATAGGGTTTCAACTCTTTTTCAACTTAAGGGTATCTCTGTTCAGGTTACAAAACTGAATCTTTATTTATAGCGCTTTTCTTTTCCAAGTGATTCTTCCGTTTGTGTGTATTATATTGGCTCAAGTTCTATTGTAATAGATATTGATTAAGCAAAATTCTACATTTTGTTATTTTTAATATTTTCCAAAATATAAAGTGACACGATAGATATTAATTCTATCTTAAAATTTAAGTTATTCATGCACATATGCAGAGCATATTACCTCGAAATCATTACGATAATCGAAATAGACATTAAATACTTTGCATAATGATCTGACAATCATTAATGCAACTTAGATTTTAAGTATCTGATATTCCCTGTGATAATGAACGTGCTCATGCCTTTTGGTGCATAGGTTCCTGTAATTAGTGCTGCACAAGGGAGCAGGTACCAGGTACCATGAGGGACCAGTACCCACTTTCGTAGAAATGTCCTTGGCCATGAGTTTGAAGATACATACGTGTGGAGTCAGAATTCCCCAGATGTAATGCTAAACCTAATCATATCATTGCAAAAAAATACTTGAAACTCGCAGAAATTATGAAAACTGGGCCAGTTATCGATATCAACTAAAGTAAAGGCAAAACTTGTGAAATGAGGCAGTTATAAACTTTGATGTTGTATCGCAAAGTCGACCGTACAATTGTTGCTGCTTGCCGTATATGACAGGTACTGACCGCATGCAAATGAATGAGTGAATGGCTACATTGTACATTACTCTGTATAATTTTTAAAGCAAAAAAAAAAAAAAAAGAGTTAAACTCCAAATACAATTGCTACGTTACTACTCGTCGTGACCTCAATACCAACAGAAACGAGTCCTCTTGAACAGGTAAAAATTTGCATGATTATATAATAAAAGACCTTATTGAGAATTCAGTAGCTAAACAAAACATGCACATGAAATAAACGAATAAATAAAAAAGAGACTCATTTAGTAATTGTTAAATAATAAATGCCTGGAAGGAAGGCATTCTAGGGGTAAGAAATGGCTTGGCAGAGACACTTTTTTTTTTATCAAAACATTGCAACGCCAAGATGACAGTGGATCAGTACTCTTGCCAGTTATGAGTAAGAAAACTGCTGCACCAGAAAGCCTCCTCCAGATGGTCCACTGTAATTGCAAAACTGCCTGTCAAGCGCGTTGCAGTTGTAATGGCTATGAACTACCATGAACACCTGCTTGTGGACCATGTCAAGCTGAGAACTGTGAGAATCCACACAATGAAGCTTTACAGGAAGAAGTAATTGACAATGAATATATGTAATCCTGGTTTTTCAGATATTTATGATACAGAATTTACAACATTTTACCAGTAGTCACTCACTAACTTTGGTGGTTTTATTGATCCCGCATCTTAGATGTTGAAAAATCTAATCACTTCAATGTACTGTCATTCAGGTAAGTTGTAAGGATTTCCAGATTCCCAAAAAGGGATTTAAACACCAAATTTACGTGAGTATTGTAAATTGAAATGAGATTTTAATGGCAGATTTTTCGTAATCTTGATTTATATACATATACATATATTTATATATATATATCATTATATATATATATATATATATATATTATATATATATATATATATATATATATATATATATATATATATATATATATATATATATATATATATATATATATATATATATATATATATATATATATATATATATAATCACTTCAGTTCACTGTAAGTCAGATAGGCTAACTGGATTGCCATATCCCCAAAACACTGGTTTAGACAGCAAGTTTACTTCTGTAATATGAGCTGAAATGAATAATGAAGATTCTTTGTAGTTTGGCAGCCATATTGGTCCTTCATCTTAGATTTTATCAATATGCAGTCATTGTAATTTACTGTGATTTAAATTAATTTATTGGATTCCTAGATTCCCAAAACAGGGGTATAGATAGTAAATTTACCTGTGTAAAATATACTGTTATTCAGATATGCTGTTTGGATTCCCAAATCACCAAAACAGGTGTTTAGACACTAAATTCACTTGTATAAAATAAATTAGAATGAACAATGGAGATTCTCATAGTATGGTGGTCATATTGGTCCGCCATCTTGGATTTTGTGAGTACATAATCACTTCAGTATAATGCAAATATGCTAACTGGGCTTCCAGATTCCCAAAATAAGGTATCAGGCACCAGCATTACTTATCTAGTTTGAATAAGGAAGAGTAACGGGCATTTTAAGAATTTAGGGGCTTTTATAGACGCCATCTTGGAAATCAGACCTTTGGCATGGTCAGATTGTGATAGACTTTTGATATGTTATTAAGCATACCTGATACTACAATAAACAGTTGAGAAACCTTTTGCAGCTTTTTTTTTTTTTGGGGGGTTGTCAAACATTATTTTCAGCCGGCTGTAATTCATTTTCTTCTCCACTGCTGAGATGCTACATTATCGTACTGACACTTCCATAGCTCTCTCGTTCCCTTTACTGCAAAATAGTGGGTCTATCTTTCTGCGTGTACTAATGAAACTCATGGTCCAAATCTCAAGAGAGACTAAAATTCTTCTTCTCCGAAGCTCTATGCGCCCTTGCCTTGATGGTCTGACCCCTACTGTTTACTTGGGTATATTTTGAGCAGCTGGATTTTCATTTGTATTTCTTGATATATTTTCACTTCTCCATTGAACTTCTAGTTTTTTGACCGAGGTCTTTTGTTTCAATATGCAACTGAATAACATAGAAAATAAGATTCCAAAAGCAATGTTGATAACTTCACATTTGTCGTTTTACTGGTGTTCGCCCTGGAAATATTCTGCCTGGGTTTTGCCAGTTTTGGCAGAATTGGTCCCTCTTATTTTTGAACTATAGTACTCTGAGAAGTATTTTATGTTAGGCTCAATAGAACCCAAAGTGAGGTGTATCAAAAAATAATTGAAGCATTCCAATGTGGAATGTTGCTTGACAGGAAGTTTTTTATTATTTTTTTTCAGTTAATTTGATTTTTCTTTGATATCTTATGGCGGGACGACGGAATTGCAATTAGTGCCAATTTTTTACTTTACCCTTTCCGGTCTCATTATGAGCTTACTGAGTTATCGTTTCGAATATCTGTTTGAAATTCTATTTTGGCATTGTCGAGTTTATTGAGGCTCAAACGTCTTCGAAAACTAAGACTGAAAATACGACTTTGAGCAACAAGGGAACATGCAGATATAAATAAGGTATATTTTATGTCTCTCATTCAAGCATATTACTCTTCCTAAACTTATCGGCGATACAAAACAGATGTAGATAACTATGTCATATATATATATATATATATATATATATATATATATATATATATATATATATATATATATATATATATATATATGGTGTATATATATATATATATATATATATATATATATATATATATATATATATATATATATATATATATATATATATATATATATATATATATATATCACAGGTTACAGGTGAAAAATAAGAAACGGGGTGTAGGTCCTGACCGGTTTCGACTTTATTTCCAAGCCATTGGCGAAGGACTGATACAGAGTATGAGAAGTCACAAATATATATACTACAAGAACAGTACTGACGAACATACAGAACCGTTAGAGACTACATATCCCCACTCAGGCCGGTATCGAGGTAGGAGTGGCCTTTAAGACTCATTTGGCTAAAAATCACAATATACTCTCAGGGGACATTGCTGATAAACAAACCATACGCCACCTCAGATCCACATCTGACAGGTCTCACGGAGGCGGAGTTTGGAAACTCATTAACATTACTACCCTCGTACTGTGTTTACAAATATGATAATCCTATTTTCATACATCTCTACTGCCTACCTTAAATTATGTGTAAAGGATTGTAAATTTGAATATAATGGTAAATTTTACTCACAAAATTTTGGTATGGCAATGGGAAACCCTCTATCCCCAGTGTTAAGTAACTTATATATGGAATTTTTTGAAAAGAGGATATTAAGCAACATAATCCCACGTAATGTAACATGGTTTAGGTATGTTGACGACATAATTTGTGTATGGCCAGGGAACCAAGATGTAAATAACTTTTTTGCCAAGTTAAATCAATTAGTACCATCAATTAAATTCACGATGGAAATGGAAAATGATGGGTGCTTACCGTTTTTGAATGTCCTCATACGAAGAAATAGTAGTGCGTTTAAATATAGTGTGTATAGAAAACCCACTAATATTTCTTCCTATGTGCATTTCTATTCTGGACAAACCAATAAGGTTAAAAAGTCGGTGTTTTCATCTATGTTTTTAAGAGCATTACGGGTATGTAGCCATGAATATATTGATGATGAAATAGATAAGATTAGGAATGCAGGCAAGAAATTTAAATATTCTGATAGTGTATTAAACAGTGCATTTGAAGCGGCAAAAAAGACTATGTATCAAAACCAGAAAGAACCTTACAACACAAAAAATTTGCTTGTTTTGCCTGATAATAATAATATGAAAGATATCCATCATCTTCTTAAGAATTTTGGTGTTGATGTCGCATTTAAGAACAATACAACAATGAAAAATGTACTTATCAAGAACTCCCCTGACAATACTAAAGGGTGTGTATATAAAATTCCGTGTAAGTCTTGTGACAACTTTTATATTGGCCAAACCGGGAAAGCACTGGAAAAAAGAATTGAACAGCATAAGAAATGTGTGAGATATGCACAAGGGAACAGTTGTATATTTGTACATGTTAGTGAGAACAATCATGCTATCAACTGGGAAGGGGCAAAAAGGATTGTATATTCTAATAATGCACTGGAAAGGAACATCATTGAATCTAGCTTTATAAAAGAAAGTTACAACCATAATATGAATATCAGTCAAGGGATGTATAAACCTGATCCTTTAATATCAAAAGAAATTTGTAAATTGTTTAAACTTTAAGGTAGGCAGTAGAGATGTATGAAAATAGGATTATCATATTTGTAAACACAGTACGAGGGTAGTAATGTTAATGAGTTTCCAAACTCCGCCTCCGTGACTGTGGATCTGAGGTGGCGTATGGTTTGTTTATCAGCAATGTCCCGTGAGAGCATATTGTGATTTTTAGCCAAATGAGTTTTAAAGGCCACTCCTACCTCTACACCGGCCTGAGTGGGGATATGTAGTCTCTAACGGTTGTGTATGTTCGTCAGTACTGTTCTTGTAGTATATATATTTGTGACTTCTCATACTCTGTATTAGTCCTTCGTCAATGGCTTGAAATAAAGTCGAAACCGGTCAGGACCTACACCCCGTTTCTATTTTTCACCTGTGGTAATGTGTGATAAATGAATCACGTACACAAGTGATAATAATCATCATATATATATATATATATATATATATATATATATATATATATATATATATATATATATATATATATATATATATATATATATGTGTATATATATATATATATATATATATATATATATATATATATATATATATATATATATATATATATATATATATATATATATATATATATATATATATATATATATATATATATATATATATATATATATATATATATATATATATATATATATATATATATATATATATATATATATATATATATATATATATATATATATATATATATATATATATATATATATATATATATATATATATATATATATATATATATATATATATATATATATATATATATATATATATATATATATATATATATATATATATATATATATATATATATATATATATATGTGTGTGTGTGTGTGTGTGTGTGTGTGTGTGTGTGTGTGTGTGTGGGCATGTGTGTTTCTGAACAAAACTGCAGTTCACCCAGATGAAACTATTTATGGGATATTCCCTTTTCATCGGAAAATCAATAAGAAGCAGGGATACGAGAAGTTTATGACCTGAACACTTTCACTCCAGGGAGGGAGAGAAGGGTCTTTGAGAAGGTAGGTGAGCCAGTAAATCGATAAATCGATGTGGACCCTCAGTGTTGCATGAGTAAGCAAGCATTCATTTGTAGCTGCAGCTTTGGAATTTCGTTGTCTTGTCCTAATACGCACCCTCACCAAGTAAAGACTGTGAAAATAATTAATTTTACTAATTTTTCTATTTGTTGTTTCACTGTTGCTGCGTTTTTAGCGGCAGTTTTTTTTTTCTCTTGGTACACAATAAAAAGGAATATGGCCAAATTACTGAATGAGCGTTTTAGGCGCTGCGCTTATTAAGTCATAAGGACATATAATAAAATAAAAGATAAAAGATATCCAGCATCCTTTACTGCTTCCTACGAGCTGTTTCAAACTTTTCCTATTTATGCTCTGTAGCAATGAGTGCCTGGTTTGCTGTGTATTTTTCTTCTTGTATTGTCTTCTTCTTTTGTACACACTATCCCATACAACGCAGCGTTTGTCATTTTCTGACAGAATCACGTCTAAACTGCAAAGTCGTAGGAATTTAGCATCTTTATACAGCATATTTGACTTTAGCGATAATCCACTATTAAATAAGTATACACGTATAATATCCTACAAATGGCAAGTAAATTTGTGAACTGCAAAGTTCAAGGCTGAAAAGATTAAACTCTTTCCTTTTTCAGGGCGCAACCTACTACCAAATGATAGCAAAGACAGATACTGAAGATAGTTTCCATCAACTATCCTCCAAGTTTCTATACTATATGTGTTCTCTCCTTTCTTTGTAAACAGTATATAGTAACGCCTCGCATTAAAGGCTCGAATCATTCATGGAATACAGAAAGGAACGAACCTCTTCTTTGAATAAGCCCAACCTTAGAACGGTCTGTTAGGCGAGGGAATTAACGGTATTCATCTCAATTTTATCTTTTTATTCTAAATTTTCCCCACAAACAACGAACTCTTCACTTGGCAACTTCGATGGTCCTCCATATTCCACAGGAAGGAATAAAAGTTTTATTGTTTTATTGCGGTAATATTTCTCTTTTCCGGTTATGATTAACGAATGATTAAAAAATTTTGATTAATGAAAGGATGCTATTTTTTAAGGTATAAATAAACTTTTTCTTTTCTTATGGGTGTTTTCTAAACAGCGTCTACTTTCTGAATGATGCGGAAAATAAAATTTGTGTTTGTGTACACAATGCAAGGTGTCTAAATCATGATGTAGTAATTTCTTGTGCCTTTTAAAACTTTCTTGAATTAACAACTTTTTAGGAAATTGGTAGAAACACAACACAAACATTATAATAGTTATTCATTTCATATGTGTGGAACCTTACTTGTTTTGTATGAGAAGCCTCAGATGTTATCCAGACAGCCCTATAGAAAATATAATTAAGTCAAAAGAAAAAGAAATAAATAAAGAAAGTGTCCTCGCTGAATACCTAGGTGATGTCGGTATCATTTCTAAACTTCCTGTTTATTCCTCGATATAAATTTGAAAACGTTTTCTCGGTTTGAGAGGGAAAAATTTGCTTTCCAATTTGCTTTCTGTGCCAGTTTTTAAAGTAAAATTAAGTTTTTTTTTTTTTTAGATACGAGATAATATATTTGTTTTGTAATTTTTTCTCTGTAAATACGTCACACACATTTCTTCAGTACTGGGAATTTGAATTTATGTATTTGTATGTTTTTTTTTTTTATTAAATTATGGACAAATTCTTTTTAATACTTGTAAATAGGCTTAGTAAATGATAAAATTAATAATCCTACTCACGTATAGCGGACTAGAAGCTATTGTAAAGTATATCTGAAAAATAAATCTGAGTGTATACCAGCTCGGAATCGCCTCTCGTTTCATAGAGAAGTATGTTTACCATTCTCTATACAAAGCACCTTTCTTATTTATTCCAGGTGATTTTAGGAGCATTATTCGTTTACCAACGAACAGGAACTATTCCTGTTTACCTAGAGAGAGAGAGAGAGAGAGAGAGAGAGAGAGAGAGAGAGAGAGAGAGAGAGAGAGAGAGAGAGACATTACGAGTATAGTTCACAGCGATTTTATCATTAGCCTGTTGTTACACAAAAGGAATTCACACATTCATAACCCATGTACAATTCTTCAGTAAGGAATCCCTGAATTCGATGCTGAATATTTTGTTTTCACATAAAGGCAAAAGAGTAAGAAAACAGAAAAAAAAAAAAATACCCGGAAACTTCGTTCAGTGGCTAAAAGAGATGAAATGAGTTTTCGATTAAAGTATAACATTTTCAGGTCGGAATTATGAAATTATTTTTAAATTTAAAATTTAGGTTTTGATGCTATAAGTCACACTTGCAAGCTAAGTTTATTCGAAACCTATTTGTATTATTAGCTATATATATATATCAAAAGTATAGTGATGGAATTTTTTTTCCCAAAGACGTGCAGCCCGGGACATATCGTCTCATCTGGCTTGACTTATTTTTGAAATTATACAGAATAATTACAATCAAAGGAAAACCAACGAGTATCTTATCTAAGTTTATTTATTGTGTATACCATTAATTTATTTTGTTATCCGTACATCTGCTATGAGCGGCAGACTTCAAAACAACTTGTACAGTAAGGGTATACTGCCAGGCTTACATAATGTGTTTCTTTGTTTTTTTCTATGCAACTTGTTCATCTCCTTGTTGGACCTTCAACTCAGGCAAGAGACAGCCTACATCTTGCCAATGACTTCGTTAAAATCAGTCCATCCAGTACCAAGTGTACCTTTATTGTTCACTTGGAATTCAGCTTCACCTCTTTCCACTCCTATCATAGTTGGAATGCTTTTTATTTATTTTTTTTTTATTTCTTCAAATTGGCTCCTTTGCTTTAAAAGTGAGTAAGCTCAACAAATGAACTGATGTGAAATATCTATCAAAGGCCAGTGATACATCCTTTCTCCAAGAGTTCCTGCAGTAGATTTGTCTCCTTTACCAACAAAACATTCTTAGCATATGCATAGCCCTTGAGCAAGTCCCACTGCATCCAGACCTTTAATTCCTCTTTTCACTGGTTCGAGGGATTGTCCTGTCTTGTTTTCAGAAAAGTTATTTTGCGGCAAGAAAAGATCGTCAATATAGTACACATTACTAGCATTTTTTGGCCTTTTGGATTTGCCCCATATAGTTATGACTTGATGAACTTGGATCTACCTCTCAAAACGTCTTTTTTTATCATGATAGTACCCTTTGAAATTTTGCTTGACCAATAGCAATTCGGAGAAGAAAGTCTGTTGAAGCATATATACAGATACATTTCTAATCTTTTATTTGTTCTTGATAGATTAATAAGCAGACTTTTAGAAAAGAACTTTGAAAACATTTCAAGAAAAATGGACTTGTAGGATAGATCAGATTTAATTTTGCTCTGTCTACTTGTTGAAATACAAAATCATTGTATTAGATGACTGGAAGGTTCTGGAGGAATTCTTCAGTATCTTCCTGTAGATATTATCGAGACTCCTTACTTGCTGATTCGCTTTCATATTCATCGGAATAGTTATACGATGTACGACAGAGTCGTCATTACTGAGACCACTGGAAGCTGAAGAATGTGAAAAGCCCAGTTGGTCTCTGAATTCATCTTAGATCAGTCTCCTCAACATCCTACTAACAAAAATGAATAACTATAACACTTTTCAGCTATGACCGATTTTTATCAAAATAATATTTTTCTAAAATTTTATGAATTTAAGAGGGAACGATATAAAAATTCGTTAGGAAACACTGGTTCCGTGTTTATTCTTTTAAATAAACTGTCCGCTGGACAGTGTTCTCCCACAGTTGACGTTTCCTTGAATAAATAATTATTCCTCTAAATACAATGTCAACAAATAGAACACGTATAGATTTATAACTATGTGATAAAATGATAGGTATCCTAACTTGGATGAGCAAAATAATTCTATTGAGGTTTATTACAGTCAACCTTCTTGTTCAAGAATGGCGCTTTAATTGCCGGCTGGTTCTCTAATGCTACTCTTGGAAAACAGGTGGCATTAGTTCCTTGAGCCATAAAATTCCGGTTTGCATTGATACTGTGCCTTTTTGGACATGTTTCCCATTAAGCTCTTTAGAGATGATAGTGGGACATGTGTCCCTAGAGTTCCGAAAGGAATAAATTGTGGAAATAGTGATAATGGATCCACAATGACAGATGATGAAAATTTAAAAGAAAAATCTACAAAACCAAGAAAAAAAAATTTCTGATTAAAAAATGAAAAAGTAATATGCAATAAAAAAAAATGAAAAGTGACATACAATATATTCTATCCAGTCTCATTTGACCATTTTGTCGAAATATATACAAATCAAAATATATCGGCAGATAATATAAAGGAAAAATAATTTAATTTTAGGAGTTCATGAAGATAATTCATCCGATGCCTTGTGTTCGCAGGCCATCAACGCCGAGAAGAAAACTTTGGCTAGGATTTGCATCACGTCAAGCCCTGAATAATGACCATCATTAGAATTAGAATGAGGCTCTAATGGGAAAGTTCTAAGAGGGGAAAAGAAACCCGGTAATGTGATTAGGAAAGAGGACAATGATGCCCAGATCTTAGAGGCAGGGACTTGAACAAGTAGACAAACTCTTAAAGGCAATAGCAGCGTGGTCGAGTATATATATATATATATATATATATATATATATATATATATATATATATATATATATATATATATATATATATATATATATATATATATATATATATATATATATATATATATATACAATATACACTAACCTTCAACATGTCACTATTTATATATTTCACATCATTCACTCACTGGACACAAATCGTTATGCTTTATACATTATACACTATACAGATTCTGACACATTCTGTAATATACAAACTTTACTGACAAAAAACTGAGATATTTTTCATTTCCATAGCAAAGTATCACTGTTGTAATTACAATGCATAATTCTCTGTATTATACACTAGTGCCAAAGTCCTTTACCCACTTTGAGTTACACTTTGCCACAGAACTTTATTCCAACTGAATTTTATAACGTGGTGAGAGGGAACCTTTGATCTGCTTTAGGGTCCCTCTTCCACCACACGGGGACACTGATCAGACGCGTCTGCGAAGCCTGCATTTCATACATGCACCTGCCAACGTTTATATGTGGTTGAGGGATTTTCAGTTTAATCTAGCCTCGTGGATTTAAAAATTGAAATTTCTTCCAAAAACTGGAAATCCACATGGTCTAAGGAGCTTTCGATTATCTCAGAAACTTTGTTCCCAGGTCAAAATAAGTTTTTTTCTGAGTTCGAGTTTTTTTTTTTTTAAGTTAAGTAAATAAATGAACATGATTTTCTATTTTTCCTGTTTGACTTTTGAAAATTAACTTCCATTTTTTTTAGAGCTTTTTACTTACTAGTGTATAGTAATATGTCATTGCTTTGTCTCTTTTATGTCGGGTCCTAGATGAATTGCAGCTTAGTTTCCCCATGAGTTTAAAGGGGAATTTTAATCTTTTTTAGTATTATCTTTTCAAATCTTGCTGAATACAAAGTGATCATTCATAATTTCATTGACAGAGAGCGAATGTCATCTCATTACACAGCAGTTTTGTCAACGATTCTATTTCATGCCGTGGTCTTTAGGTATCTGTAAGTGGAAATGACAGTTGTGTAAACTGTGTCCATTGCTGAGGTGTTCACCAAAATAGCTTTTTATATAGGTAAGAGTGAAATTTGTCAAGGTGATTTCAGTTTCAGTGGCAACGTTTTAGGCCACCCCAGGATGTTTAAAGTTTCTGTTCCTTTCTTCATAAGAGTGTACATGATATTCAAAATTTCTGCCAGCCATTCAATTAGTTTTTTTTTTTTTTTACAAAATTATTGAAACATCCCTTCACCCGGAAAAGACATATTACCGAGGTACCTCATTAAAAGGGATTGGTACGATATTTACAGTTCCCTTTTACCTATCAGATCAGTGAAAAGATATATTATTTACATAAAATTTCTCTAAACTATACCGAAAATTTAGTTTACTTTTAACAAAGGAAAAAATCAACAATGCATACTTAATAAATATTCAGTTTAAAATAGTAAAATCTTATGCATCGTTGCAACTAAGAACATTAATGATGTCTTAGCGTTGTGACTGCTATATTTTATGAAATGAAAGCTCTTTATATAATTACATGGTGAAAAAATATTTGGATATTCATTCTCTAAAGGTATTCATAAGATATTCGCTCTTTCATTACAATTGTACAAACATTTAGTAACAATAAGAAATGTGAATTTAACAAAATATATGAAAATGATCTCAATTCTGCTCTCTTCCCACAAAGCGTAATGATGCGATGCAACCTTTATGAGTGATTGCTTTCGTGTGAATAAATAATACAGGATTAAATTACAACTCGATAAGAGGATTTCGTGAAAAAAGGTTTCTGTTTACTCATGCACACACTAATGGAATGACAAAACATTTGGCCATGGATTGTTTCACACACTTTTTCATTGTGAAACGTTTGTATGTTTCAACGAGACAGCAGAGCCATACCCAAGCACTCGTTAACCATTTTTTTTTTTTTTAATATAAAGGTAAGCTAAGCTCCCTGATGACTTTCAATGTGTATTTACATACTTGCCCCAAATGGGTGGTGGGGAAATATGTGGGGGCTTCTCGTCGCCTACTCAAAGTGAGAATCGATTGTCATCAGGGCGTTAGTTATAGAACAGGTGCCAAGTTGACTAATCCAGAATTTTCCAATGTAGAGGAACATGCCAGGAACTGTAAACAGGACAGCGAATATAAACATTTTAAAATTCTCTCCAGAGACACCTCACCTCAACAATTAGCAATAGCTGAGTCATTATACATTCATAAGCGTGTTCCGACTTTAAACAGCCAAACTACCTCTACAACACTGTACCTGCCTTGAGTTTGCCCCTGCCTTTGCTTTTGTTTGATGTCACGCAGTCCTTGGTTACCCTCCTGAAAGGTAGCACATACATTCTATTTCTTATATTATTTTTTTTTATTTATTTAATATTCGTATATATATATATATATATATATATATATATATATATATATATATATATATATATATATATATATATATATATATATATATATATATATATTTGAAATTTTTATTACACCGTGATTTATATACAATCATGAAGCTATAAATGTCGTTTAATATCCAATTCACGCTACTTCGGGAATATCCCCGTTTGGCAATTATCACCGAAGGGGAATTTATAAGTGATAAATGGATCGGTGCTGCAGGGTCTTGATCCCTCAATGCAAGTTACCTTCCAACGACTCCAGTCGACGGTCTACCCACTGAGCCATCAAGAGTCGTTGGAAGGTAACTTGTGTCGAGGGGTCGATACCCGGCAGCACCGATCCATTTATCAATTATAAATTCTCCTTCAGTGATAATTGCCCGTCGGGGATATTCCCGACGTAGCGTGAATTAAACATTTGACTTATTAACGACATTTGTATATATATATATATATATACTATATATATATATATATATATATATATATATATATATATATATATATATATATATATATATATATATATATATATATATATATATATATATATATAAATATATATGTATATATATATATATATATATATATATATATATATATATATATATATATATATATATATATATATATATATATATATATATATATATATATATATATATATATATATATATATATATATATATATATATATATATAGATAGATAGATAGATAGATAGATAGATAGATAGATAGATCTTTCCTTGCCTTGGTGTAAAACTTATGATAGTTCTTCAGCTGTCAGCACAGCCTTTGTAATGGCTCAACTGGCTTCTGCTCTGGAAACAGGACTTTCAATATTTCAGTATTTTTTTTTTTTAACAGGAAAGGACGTAGAAATCTATAAATATTGCTTGAAATTATTTGATCCAACTTTTAATGAGTTCAAATATTTCTGTTGACTATTATTTTATTCAAATAAAAAAACCCGAGTCCTATATTTTGGAAGATAGAATGATCAGAGACGCTGAGACCCCGTACTAGTTCTTTCGTTTTGCGACAGAAGGCGCAACATATTATAATTATGCTATTTTGAATTTGCCGTGCATTTTAGCTGCCCTTGTCAGTTCCTTATTCTTTAATCAATGAAATGTTCCATTAAATAAAATGGGGCGGCCGAGGGATAAAATGTAGGATAGATTTCCATTTTAAGCGTTACTCTGCCGTTTTTTCTCACATAACAGTAACGAAAGTTTTCATCTGTTAAATCCGATAGAATGGTATAGCTTATCCAGACCACTGACCCATTTCAGGCTAATGGAAATGGAGGAAAGTTAGAAGGAAGAAAACATGTAGTACCCCAGTCCGTCTAGAGGAATCTTCAAAAGTGCCTCCTTTTGTAATTTGACCTAATGGGTAGTTTAGTGAAGGTTTATAGAATGCGCATATCTTGGAAGCAGGGGATATAAACAGAAGTATTTCAAAAATAAGAAATAAAAAAATGCTGAAAATTTTTACGAATGACGTTTTAGATCAATTATGATAGATATGGAAAATAAGTCTGATAGGAGCATGGGTCATTGATGTCAGTATACGCTACAATGTTAATTCATGAAAATTAAGAAATTCTTCAGTGTCTCGAATAAATGTCTGAAAGCCTGAGCAAAGGAAAAGTAACAAGGGTAACATGAAACTAAGAACGATGGCAAAGTATCGATTATTAAGGTTTATAAATAATATTAAACGAAAACTATATATCGGTCCTAAATACATTGCAATATTTAAACATTTTTCATTACTCTTCATCATTTTAAAGGCTATTCTGTTGAGGATTGTTTGCCATATTTCACACGGAAGGTTTTCTTTAATTGAAAATTTACTTATTAATCATCACTATCATTCTAATGTACAGACATTCATTTGGAATGAGCGTTAAAGCCCGTCATATCGGAAAACAAGCACTTAGTAAAGAAATAACCCCCCACCTCTCTTTCTCTATATGAAGTTTGAGTTTCTGGTTTGGGAAGTAGCATTTTGTAAAAAAATCATCATCATAAATACATTTTTGTGCATCAGTTTAGAAAAATAGTTATTAGGTAGATTTTCCTCCTCCTCACAAATAAAACCCCTAACCTTCCCTTTGCTGGACTCGAAATGATTGATTTGAGCTGTCCACGAGGTAAGCAAAGTTGAAATCCATAAAGATGGGAATTTTCTATAAAAGTAAAAAGCAGACGCATGTGTTCCTTTCTTTCACGTTCCTTTAATCTCAAATTTCAAACTTCTAAAAATATTTTCTACAGAAATTTTCGAGGACTTTAGATTTTTGTTTTAAAGGAGGTCTAAAAATACCTGGCGGAATGTTTTATTGCCCGACATTTTTGCGTTTTTAAGACTAAGCTGCAGGGAAACTGAAAAGAGATTTTTTAAGTTAACGAATTTTTGTTTTAAAGGATCTGAGTTTTGAGGCTTTTATTTTTTTATTGTCGTTCCAATATAGATGTGACTGAGATCATAACGACAGGTATTTGTGATATATTTTTCTTTGCTTTTCCTTATTTCATCCATTAACTTTAATTAAATTTCCGAAGAGGGATGATATATTTCTTTGTTGTATGCATACTCCAATCGAAAGATTTTGATAACCCCTTTCGCTTTGCATACACATTTTGGAGAACATCATTGTTATCATGGGTAACAACTGCGTGCAATACCATTCGATCCTAGATAAGTAGACAGTATTTTTCTATGCTGTTCCGTCCACCTGAAAACGATAATGTTTAGTTCTTAATTTATTCAGTAACATATATATATATATATATATATATATATATATATATATATATATATATATATATATATATATATATATATATATATATATATATATATGTGTGTGTGTGTGTGTGTGTGTGTGTGTATGTATGTATGGGACATCACTGTTTTCTGCTTCTCAGTGACTGTATGAAATGCTTTATTAGAGGATATAATGTCACGTAATATGAAAGGAAAGATTTATATATATATATATATATATATATATATATATATATATATATATATATATATATATATATATATATATATATATATATATATATATATATATATATATGTGTGTGTGTGTGTGTGTGTGTGTGTGTGTGTGTGTGTATATATGTCCAGTATATATTCCAGAACTTTTCCTTCATATTGCGTGACATTATATACTCTACTAAAGCATTTCTTACAGCCACTGAGAAGCAGCAAACAGTGAGGTCTCTTCTCGGTTATAATACTTGTTTTAAACAAGTTCTTTGTCGAGCAGTGCCAAGAGGTGTCTGCTCCTCCAGCTGTGTCTCAAGGAAGGCTGGGAAGTCAAAGAACTTCGGAGGCTCATTAAAAGAAAAACGGTTTTTTTGGGGGGAGTAGGTAATTTATCTGTTAATAACTCTCTCTCTCTCTCTCTCTCTCTCTCTCTCTCTCTCTCTCTCTCTCTCTCTCTCTCTCTCTCTCTCTCTTTTGGTATTTAAATTTATATTATGCTGGTTTTGATTTAATGATTTTATATTTATACCATTTTTACAACAGTAATGGTTTTTTCCTTAAGTTAATTCTTCTTTTTCATAAAATATATACATAAGAATAGTGTATTTTATGATGATGTGTCAATTGACAAAAGACGTTTATTTTCGTGAGTACCTTCCTGTCTTGCAGGTATTTTGGAGAATAAAATTTGTAAAATAGGGTTTCATAGAACCACTACACCAACAACTTCGATATATATTTAACTGAACAAAACTGAAATTCTTACTCGTCCCGTCGAAATATGCGAGTCATTGTTTCTCACCTGTAATTTTACATTTCAAATGACTGCCCATTTAATTCAGTAAAAAGACTCGGCTCTTTCTTCCCTAAATCTATTTTTGTAGAATAACTGTTAAAGGATGAAGGAATAATAGCTATAAACGCTGTATCATTTCTTTCAATGCAAAAGTAATAAATGGCTTCTGACAAAGAAAGAACTACCACTGACAAATAAAAAGCACACTTTTCGATTATTAAAAAATACAAGTGATTACAGTCCACTTTGATTAGAACTGCAGTTTTAATTCTTCATAATATATTTTCAGTATCTGAAGTGACCGTAACTCCCAGAGTGTCAATGACATGAAATACTTCCATAAGTATTCTCACAAATAACTCTTGAGAAGCGTAGTCACCTGTATTAAATTATATGGAGTTCCCCTTGTGTCAATTTGGTGAATTCCAACTTGCTCCTAGTACGCTGACACATATTCTGTGAAATAGCGAACGATCATTAAATGAAATTCTTCTCTCTCTCTCTCTCTCTCTCTCTCTCTCTCTCTCTCTCTCTCTCTCTCTCTCTCTCTCTCTGTCTTTCTTTGTTTGTGTGTGTGTGTGTAATGAATTAATTTTAGGCTTTCGAATTCATTGCGTGAAAACATAACATTAAAAATAGTGTATAGATTGAATCAAACATAAAGACTGGTCTGGAAAGGTAAAAAAAAAATATGCTTATATGAAAATAATTTATCGTTTTTTGAGACACAGTATTAGAAACTCAGTCTCGCTCTATCATATTGTTACAAAAAAATAAAGCTGTCCATAACTACACTGAGCAAATCGAGTCACAATCAAAAAGCCAGTATTTGACCTAGGGCGGGGAAGAAGCAGTATTGGCACTGTCACTTAAAAACAAGATTATTACTACTAAAGTGTGTGTGTGTGTGTGTGTGTGAGAGAGAGAGAGAGAGAGAGAGAGAGAGAGAGAGAGAGAGAGAGAGAGAGAGATATGTCAAAGAATAGCTTTGAATTAATGTAGTGTCATTTACTGAATTTCTTATGCTCAACCTTCGGACTTTTTTCGGTAACTGTCTTTGCCGACAGATATCAAAGTTCACCTCCGGACCTTGTAGTTGGAAGCTGAACGGGTCTCTAGGTAAAAGCAGTTGGCTGGATATTTGCTGCCACCCGCTAATTAGCTAGTACATAAGGAAGTGTGTCAAGATCTTCTGCTCTAGATTATAAGGTTGCGAAGTGGGATTCAAAGTCAGTGCACAACAAACACAGTGGTCAGATGGTGAAAGCACCTGATTTCAATGAATAAATTTATAAATGAGCTGATATAGGTTCTTTTCTTTTTCTTGGCAGTGTGCGGTTTACAGTGGTTTCAGCAGCATGTGCCGGTTCGAATCTCTCCAAGAGAGGTAGTATTTCTTCTAATTATCCACCTGGACTCATGGGTTGCAGTGATCAGTGACTATATATATATATATATATATATATATATATATATATATATATATATATATATATATATATATATATATATATATATATATATATATATATATATATATATATATATATATATATATATATATATATATATATATATATATATATATATATATATATATATATATATATATATATATATATATATATATATATATATATATATATATATATATATATATATATATAGTATATATATAACGCTTCATCATGGGTGGAAAAATAAGAGACTGACCGGTTTCGAATTTATTTTCAAGCCATTAACAAGTGGCTGGTACATGATGGCAGAAATCACAATATACAGTATATGCTACAGTCCCAGTACGGATCGAACATACACAACCGTTGGGGACAAAAAATCCACACCTGACAGGCGTCAAAGTGGGGAGGGTGGAAAAAACTCATTATTACTATTGCCCTCGTACTGTGTTTACAATGATAATCCTTTATATAAACTTAATCCCATAATTTCAAATAAAAATTGTAAAATGTAAAAATTTATTTTTTTTTACATTTTACAATTTTTATTTGAAATTGTGGGATCAAGTTTATACATCCCCTGATTGATAATCATACTATGGCCATAACCTTCGGTTATAAAGCTAGATTCAGTGACATTTCTTTCCAGTACATTATTAGAATAAGCTATCTTTGTTGTTCCTGTTATTTGGTTGCATGACTGTTTCCGCTAACATGTACAAAATTCCCATTGTTCACCTGTGCATATCTTACACTTTTTATGCTGTTCTGTTCTCTGCCAGTGCTTTACCAATTTGTCCTGTACAAAAGTTTTCACAAGGCTTACATGGAATTTTGAATACATACCCTTGAGTATTGTCGGAAGTACATGTTTCATTGTTCTTAAATGCTACGTTAACCACAAAATTCTTAAGAAGATGGGTTTACCTTTCATATTATTATTATCTAGTAGTACAAGCAAATTTTGTGCGTTGTAAGGCTCTTTTTTGTTTTGTGTAAAAGAAAACTATTGTGCCGGCTTTGTCTGTCCGTCCGCCCTCAGGTCTTAAAAACTACTGAGGCTACGGGTTGCGAATTAGTATGTTGATCATCCACCCTCCAATCATCAAACATACCAAATTGTAGCCCTGTAGCCTCAGTAGTTTTTATTTTATTTAAGGTTAAAGTTAGCCATATCGTACTTCCGGCAGCGCTGTAGATACCAACAACATAGGCCACTACCTGACCGTGGCTGAATTTCATGGGTCGCGGCTAAGAGTTTCATGAGCCGTGGCTGAGGCCACCACTGGACAGAGAACTCGATTGCGCCGAGGTTTCTTCGGCGCATTTTTTTTTACTTTTTTTTTTTGATAGGCGCACTCACTCGAGCCCATAAAAAGAAGAGAGTTGAGAATAAAAAAAAAAAAAAAAAAATCCATGAGCAAAGTTAATGGACCTGAGGTCTTCCTATAGAGAAATTTTTCTTGAGAGGTAGAGCGACGTGGAATACATATCATTATGCACGAGAGACAGACCGCGCTGTTTGTCCTCGTTAATGAACTCTTAAGAATCATTTTGAGGACATTTTTCTCTTCTCTGGCTCTCTGGTTGTCTCTTTTTAACTCTTTCTCATATTTTCTCTTTTTTCCAACATCTTAGAAGTCCGTCGGAATCAATTAAGTCATTTGCCTTAGTCAATTTCCTGGTTTCTCCCTTTTTCTAGATGGCTGAATGTTTGAATGAGGGCCATAATGAGCAACGTACTATATGTTTAATTAGGTTAAAACGTGGAAGCTTCCCCTGATATGGAACAAAGGCTACATATCTAGAGGAAGTCACGTAATGAGCGTTTGTATCTAGGTTGATAAACCTCCGTACAACCATTATCTAGGTAATGCCCCTACACTCAGTGTTTCGAAGGAGGCAAGTACGAATGAAAATACAAATACAATCACAGGAATATCAGTAGTTCTCCATTCTCTTACATTTCTGCAATCATTGAAAAAACAGAAACTTTTGTTGATGAACCAAAACAAATTGAAGCTGTGTCCCTCGTGATCATCCTTCGTCGTCATGGCAAACAGATTTTGCTCTGCTGTTTCGTTCATGAGACAGAAAAGTGACTTGTGTTTAGGATAAAAGAATGAATGCTAATTATGTCCCACTGTTCAAATGGTTGCTTTTGAAAGAGATTCGAAATAACTAGACTGAGTAAAATGTCGTACTTGTCAATACAAGTCGGAAACGCGCAGAAAAACGTGTAAGTGTTTTTCTTCTCTTTTGTTTTGTTAGCAAGACATGCAAGTCGTGTTTGATTGCTTATCGCCTTCATTGAAGCTGCCCTCTTTTCAGTTAAATGGAAGCAATCATGCTCTTGTTAGAACAAAGGGATGTTCATTAAGGGAAACAATAGCCTTAGTTTCATTCCATGGTGCCCCTATTTCACTGTCTGAATAAATAGACTTGAAGTAATCTTAGTAATTTACAACTCTTCTCAACGATATTTTGGTCTGTTTATTTAGTTCATATTCAATCCTGATTTTATCTTCTGAACATAAATGCTGTAAATGTTAATAATGAGTCATGAAATTATTCTTATCTTCAAAGCTAGATTAGACTCATAATTGATTTGTAAAAAAACAATGATTTTCGTCCTGTGAAGTATGATTCGGAAAATGATTACCACTCAGAGATGATTAGGTATAAAATAAAATGGGTATCCTTTAGTTTATCATAACCTCTAAAACGCAGTCAGCTCGTGCAAAAAAAAAAAAAAAAAAATAAAAAATAAATAAAAAGAACTGCGGTGATGGAAGATGCAGACAGGAAATTTGAATTGCAGATGAGGTTTTGGTTTTGAGTTTGGTGTGCACTTCATTTTTAGCTGATGTGGAAGAATTTCTTACCAAAAAATACTACCGAAGAGATTCTGCAAGGAACTTCTCTTCTTCCCTTTCTAAGATATTTTCAGATTATGCCAATTTCCTGAACTTTTAGACAAATAAAATTATTAAACGCACATATGATACCTGTGGAAAATGATCACCACTCCTGTCACAACATTGCTTCCAGATAGTGGAAGAAATAGGATGAAGCTGGAGATGTATTCATTTTCGCGAAAAGGTAACGTTCTTACCGGTGTCTTGGTGAGAGTGTTTTAGAAAGGTGTCTGAAAAATAGTTAATAGAGTGCACTAACACTTAGCAGATAGACCATCATGTGACCTTCTCGAGATGAATGTCTTCGTTAAAAATTGACGAAGAGTCTAGAGACCGAACCATCTCGTGTTTCTGATGGGCTGGACAAAGTATGTTCGGTCCCCTTTCTGAAACATCTCGTGTTTCTGATGACCTAAGTAATGAATTAGTATCACTCCATCAAAAACCAGTCAACAGTTATATATATGGTGGGTCAACAAAAGAATGGAGAAGCTGACATTTAAGAGAATGAGGAACTGTCGAGAAAGATTTAATGCTGTGTAAACATTTAATATTGGGTCAGATACAACTTCTAACAAGAATGGAGAATTCTTACAAAACATGACTATTATTCTTATTCTACATTATTTGCTTTTATTGAGAACTAGTTTTTGTAATATCTAAACACACACACACACACATATATATATATATATATATATATATATATATATATATATATATATATATATATATATATATATATATATATATATATATATATATATATATATATATATATATATATATGTGTGTGTGTGTGTGTGTGTGTGTGTGTGTGTGTGTGTATGTGTGAGTGTGTGTAACAAATCTTTAAGACAAAGTGGCATCTAACAGTATTTAGATTTTATTTGTAAAAATTTTTACTAATTTTATCATAATATTGAATTTTTCCTCTTTCGCTTCAATCATTTTATTATTTGCTTGCAGTATCAGTCTACGAATATCCAAAATGATAATGCAGTAAGTCTCTATTCATACTCATTCCTTTCCTTAGGAAAAATGATTCATCCGATTTTCCAGCTGAAGAGATTCTTCCTGTCAGTTTCCTTCTCAGGAATTTGTGATATTTGGGGGATTATAAACTGCTACACTGGTTTGTCTGAAGGTCAAAGTCGATATGTCACTATTGTAAGTCTGCATGATCTAAAATATGAAAACTTATTACCGTCGCACTAAGCAAAACAAGGATGTCTGCTTCCATCCTCCCAAATCAACACACTGCAAAAGTTACTCCCTCATTTGAATCATTGATTTCCCTCATCTTGTATCAGTTATTGTTATGGTTCTATGATCACTATTTTTATGCCACTTATACTTATGTCAAAGGCTCATGGTTTCCTGGTATTTTCATTTTTTTTTACCCCTTTGCCCTTATTTAAAAAGAAGAGAATAATTTGCTCTAAAGTAAAATACTGACTTCCTGCTAGGTTGTGTAAAATCATGCTATTGATGATTATCTTTGTGAAATGTTGTAGAACTCTCTCTCTCTCTCTCTCTCTCTCTCTCTCTCTCTCTCTCTCTCTCTCTCTCTCTCTCTCTCTCTCTCTCTGGATAAACAGTAATAGTGCTTGCTCGCTATTAAACAAGTAACTCTAAAAGAATCATGAACAAACGATAATAGAAAATTGTATATGAAAAATTACACACAATTCTCTACGAAACGAGAGATGTTTCCTCATGGAATTCTCTCTGATTTATTCACTGGTTATTTCAGGTTCTGTAATTAAAGGAATCAGTCTTGTTTTTAGATAAAGTCCACGATATTGTGGTGTGGAAGCAGTATTGTAAATTTCTACCATTGGATGTGCCCAAGGCTGAATTTTAAGAGTAATGTGTCCATAACGTAATATTTTCCAACAAGAAAGTATACATATACAAAACATTCACTTTCCAATTGCTGAAGAAATCTCCGTGAGTTTTTTTACGATAAAAACACATATGTTATCTCACTTATTTATACTTCATAGGACAATTGTCTAAAAATGGGAAAGGAAAACATGTGTTTTCACCTCTCTAAACGAGAGAATGATTTCTTAATCACATCGAGACAAACAGAAAGCTCAGGATTCAGCGAAAATTTTAGTTTATTTTGTTCATTTTATTTTTGAGATCGTAGCATCGCTTGAGGTGTAGTATGCCGAAAAAATAAGTTCGACATATATGAAATGAATAAAAAAATATTTAGTTGTTGTTTGCTTAGGAGTTTTATCAGTTTCCTGATAAGTTGATAAATTCAGACGTTTTAAAAAGGTGAAGAAAGATCATTCCATTATTATTCAAAAACTCTGCGTTGTATACTCACACTGAAACATGAATTTTATTATTTTTTCTTTTATCAGAAAGCAAATTCTGTTGAAAAAGGAAATTTTATCTTCACCGGAAATAATAAGAATCTTAAATTAATTACGTTGTTAAATCACTTGTTAATTATAAACAGACTTCTGAGTTGGAACTTGGTCAGAGAGGTTTCTTCCCAAAAATTTCTCTCCCGTAGCCAAAACGACTAGAATTGTGATGAAAGAGTAGAAATATGTCAACAAACACAAATTAAAATCTACCAGTTCAAAACAGACTCAGGTAAACTACTGTTTAAGTCAGACAATCGAAGGCAAAGATGCATGGCGCTGTTGACGATTATTACAGCCTCTCTTGAACTGAGGACCACCGACAGCAATAGGGTCTACAGAAAGACAGTATCACAGTTTTGCAGTAAATGAAATAAAAGTCCTCTGGAAGTGGTCAGTAGGATAAAGTAGCATCTCAGCAATGGAAATGAAAATGAATTGGAGAGAGAGAAAGAGAGAGAGAGAGAGAGAGAGAGTATCTCACATAGACCATACACCCACAAGTCAAACTTGTATTGACTGAGCAGATGACTCTACCTTAGCCAGAACTCCAAAATGAAATGCAAGAGAAAGAGAAAGAGAGATAGGATTCAGTCTGTGTTCTTAATTCTCAGTAATCGTTTCTCCATTTGCTTCTCTCTCGTTCTCCCAAATCTAATCCAGTATTGGTGGAATCAGCTCAGTTACTTCACCTGAAAAATGAAGCCACTAACCAAACGAAGAAATCCCAGAACACAGTCTTTCACGTAGGTGGAGGTCTTAGTCGATATGTCCTGAGAGAATTCTGACGTCACGAGACGACACTTGAGCCAGGATTAAAAGTCGATGTTTGTTATCCGGATGTCACCCGCACGAGGAATGAGTGGGCATATGTTAATGTCCATTTATGTATAAATGTCTATACTGAGTGGTGTAAGTAACTATTAACTCTTCTATACGTAGCTTTATTTATTTATTTTTTCTTATTAATTTTTCATTGAAAAGTACTTTATATACATTATTTAATCGTTACGTAATTAAGTCGTTTTCACTTATTTATTAGTTCGTCTCATATGTGCCTTTTAATTGGCTATTGAATTTTTAAGGACTTTAATTATATAATCATGCAGTTTTTTTAACTATTCCAGAATACTTGCTCCTGTTGATACTGAGTTTATGAGGAGCAGTAACAGAGTAATTATAGTTTTAGTTCATCTCATTTCATGCTATAACAATTATGCAGAGTAATGAACAATACTTTCATTCACTCATTCATTCATATGCAGTCAATACCTGTGTCGTACTCGACAAGCAGGAACAATGCACATTCAACCGATACAATATCAAAGTTTATAACTGCCGTAATTCCTAGCAAGTATTCATTGCTTCAGTGAGTTTCAAGTATTATTTACTTTACATGACAATTGAATTTTCGTTGAGTCACCTGGCAGAGGTATGCATCACCGAACATAAGCCCACGAATGCTGCATTTGTACCGCCTCATCAAGGCAAGCTAACCGCATGACTTTGTATAACAAAGTTAATTTACATTTAAATTGCATGATTAACTCTTTGATATTACGCTAGTAATAATCTTATAACCGTATTCTTATGTTGTTACGCTTTGTGATGAGATATACATTCATGAAATATTTTGCTTATAATTTGCTACAGCATGGGTCACAAACAACCCACGAGGCCAAAGCCCATTACCACATGGCCCACAGCACGACCGGCCAGGTCAAAGTTAGTTCGTCAAAGACCCATAGAAAGTGGGACGTCTAAGAGAATGAAAACTTAATCCTGCCGGGACCGAGGGCATAAAAGGGGCTGCCCTATTGCGCTTCTTAGAGACAGGAGAGACAGCCCCGGACGCATTTCTGACAAACACTGTCCCCTTTGAGCTCCGCTCCTTTAGAGCCTGTTCCCCCAACGTGACTGCATACTCAGTCCAGTATCTTTCCAGTGCCAATTTCCCAAATTCGACCCCCATCCCCTCGTTCATTGGTACATCTGCAATGACTCATCTGTTCAGAGTAAAAAGTGCCAGGAATATGTTGTATACCAGTCACGTAATTCTTTTCATTTTACTACTCATTTTTCCGTTCCCAAATGCAAATTCTCCTATAGACCTGACTTATTATTAAATAGTGTTCGTAGGTTTCCAATCGAGGAATCTTAGCGCCATCAGCACACCCTCGCTCCCTTATTTGTACTAATTTCGCCAAGTAATCGTATGCATTCTCCATTGCAGACAGAGTTTTCTCGCTGTGGACCTTTCCCTTCGATTGTCCTTTATTGCCGTGCCCAAACCACCGCAATCTGATCTTCAGTGCCCTTGAAGTGAGATTCCGGCACCTCAGTGATCATCTTTTCATCTTAATTTTGCGTTCTGGTGGGACCCCTGTTTACCTGTCTTAATTATTCCCCATCTTCTGATCATGTTATTGTAAATATATGTGGTTTTAGCTATTCTAAGAGTTTAGCCTCAAAATCCCTTTCTAGTAAGGACCCTCAGCTCATTACCTTTTCTTCTTATGTTCTACTAGACCAGCCATCTTTAGTCAAAATGGGCGTTGTCCTTGTGATAAGTTCCTTTCCCCTAGTTTTAAAACACACCCAGACACACACACACACACACACACACACACACATACACACATATATATATATATATATATATATATATATATATATATATATATATATATATATATATATATATATATATATGTGCGATATGTGTGTGTGTATGCGTATTCATGCTCCCTATACGTATAAAAAAGTAAATTGAACAGGAATTACACTGTTATTAAGATGATAAATATCTTAAGGCAATTTGCGTCCATAGAATAGTAAGCGGAATTATAGCAATAATCTTGGATAAATCTCAGAATCCTTGAACTAGGAAAAATACCGTTTTTGTAATAGATAATGCTTATTTGAATATTGTTATGAGTATTATGATTCACTTTTAAAGCAATGCATACTATTCAGTGGTTAGCCAGTGTTCCCTAATTAACCCTCAAGGTTGAGGACTCAAGGATAACTCGCAAACAGTCTCAAGATATTTCGATTCCTCTTCACCAAAGAAGTTTCCCAGGAAAACTGACACAAAAGCTATGGTGAATCCAGTATGCCACTGATCAGTGTTTTCGTACGAACGCTCGGCCATGTTGACTGTTTCATTATGAGTTATGTGTCATCCAGCACCGAGTCCTTTGATGATCATCAGAGGAGCAGTTTAACCGAATAAACAGATTAGAATCAAAAGGATGAACTGAGGCATGAACGCGATATGGAAGGAAAGAAAAGCAAAGAGAGAGAGGGAAGCCGTGTGAGAGAGAAGAGGTAAGATGATTGCTTGCATGGAGGGTCGGCAAATTTTGAGAGGAGGAGGATCCTTCGCAAAGGACGAATAGAAATTCCTTTCGTGGTTTTGAAGTTGGCTTTTTCAGGTCGAGGGACAGGGGCTGGGTTAGCGGGGCTGGACGAGAGGGAGGAGGTAAGAACCAGGGGGTAGGAGGAAGAAGAGCGGGAATAAATAGCTTCCAGGATGACAGGGTATAAATGCATGAAGAACGAGACTTGTATTGGAGAAGGCAATGAGTAGTTTGAGTTCGAAAACAGTCGATGAGGGACTGAAAGCGAAAAGTATTAGGAAAATGTAATTCTAAATTAAATTAAAAGCAATATCAGAAAACAACTGAGGAGTAAAGAATAGACAATGTAATAACCCCTATGCCCTAATTTTTTCATCTTTTATTAGAAATATATATATATATATATATATATATATATATATATAAATTTATATATATATATATATATATATATATATATATATATATATATATATATATATATATATATGAAAGAGATATATATATATATATATATATATATATATATATATATGTATATATATATATATATATATATATATATATATATATACCAACGATAGTAAAGATTCATATTTAAGGATGAGTGGGAAAAGTGACTTCAGCTTTCTTGCACTTCTCGATAGCTGGCTATTGTGGGAGGTTCATGCTAGATGTCAGAACCGAACACATTTGAAAATAGTGAAAAGACTGAAATCGCCACTCGCTTCCTTCATCCCACTTTCAAATGCAATTGTACCTGCTTTTACCTCCCGCAGGTCCGACCATCTTGAGTCATTTGCGATTCTTAGCACAGTCTTCCTACCCTTCTTACCCTTTATGCACTACGCAATTAGTCTTGTGGAAACACAAAGGGGGCCTATGTTAAGAGGCATTTTGCAGGTGTTTTATATGAGTTTGACTTAATTTCGCCATTTATCTCTGAACTTTGTTTACAAAAAAGGGTTTCCTATCATCTTGAAAGTGAACCTGGATTCAAGTTATCAAGCTGCCTTTTGGTATACGGTAGTATTGTACCCGCCTCCTTTCTTCTCCACATTCACAACAGGCGACTAATGTGGGTCGGTGCCTTAACACCAATGGCGAGTGCCCTGACGCTTACAAGCGCTCTGTGGTAGCCGCGTACGTGAGACATGCAATTACACACTGTTCCTCATGGAAACCTACTAATAACGGATACGACAGCAGTCTAATTGAAGGTTGCATACCAAAACAGTTGGACGTGTATGCCAGCACACCAGCCGCACTCGACGAGTATATGTACGGCAGAGTCGGAATCAATTTATGCCTCTCTTGAGAGCCGAATGGTTTTGACGTCGACTGGAAGTCGCTGGATCCTACTGTCGAGTGTTCGAATCACTTAGGTAACAAACCATTTGTCAATTACAATTCCCCTGCGGTGATATTCCCGAAGTAGCGCGATTTGGATATTATACGACATACATTTATAGCTTAATATTTGTATATGAAATGTCACGGTGATGTGATAAACATTTCTATATATATATACAGTAGATACACAAAAGGGATAAAGAATAGCCGATAACAAGGATAAATGTGAATGCATATAATTAATGATAACAGAATACACAAGCAAAGAATTATTTCAATAGATAAGTAAAAAGTAAAAAAAAAAAGACAGGAAATTTCTCTAGTGTACCATCAACCACAAGGATGAACAATTCGACTAGATCTATCATTCTGTCCGTTTATTTGGTCCAGATAATGTGAATTTTGTTGTAACTTCCTCGTAACAAACTTTGCTAGCCCTGGAAATCAATCCTTAATCGTCACACACACGTAATCCTTGGTTTGGTTTGGTTCCTGGGCAAAATACACATGCAGCCATATCACTCTCGTAGTGCAGGGAATAACTGCGTCTGATCATCATATATTTTTGTACAGGATTTTCCGTTACCAAAACAAAAATTCATCTGCGGGTTCAAGGTGTTACGAATACACCATACACTGTAAGCCGCATGGATAAGGAGGTAAATACTATACCAGCTGAGTTCTCAAGAGGTGCTCTTGTTTTTTACTAATCTGTACAATAAAGGTTGAATTTAATAAGAGAAGACCATTCCAAGACAATATTCTGATCTCTTTTGGTTCTTTTACGTGACAGATCTTTGGGATCTTTTGGTTTGCGATTTTTAAAAATTTGCACCGAATGTAGAGAGAGAGAGAGAGAGAGAGAAGGTGCAAATAGATTTGCCAAATCTAAATTCCTTAATGTTTATCAAATCGAGACAAACGTCTAATAAACTTGACAAAGAAGAGGAAATGGTTCCATAAAAAAAAAAACAGTCGAATCTTAAAACAGAGGACCGGTCATCCTATAGAAGGGCCGGCTGCTCATTTCCTCACAATAAATGTGGAATAGGTTTGTTTGGTGGATGTTATATACCCGTCTTTGAGACAGAAAGAGAGGGAGAGAGAGACAAAAGAGAGAATAAGAGAGACCAGTGTTAACGACATTCGCATTTCCTTGATAGCTCCCTCTCATGGAAGGAATTAATCAACCGATGAACTTACCGAACACTACGAGATTAGTATATCTGGGGAAGAGGGAAACTGAAATACAAGCACCCGTGTAAACACCGGAACAAAAACGATTTGAAAATTAGATGCTCGTATTTTCAGAGGTCTCTGTTTCCATAGCGTCAGGGCATCAGTTCTAACAATAACAGACACTACAATAGCACTAATGGAATGTGTCTACTTCACAGTTATGAATATATTCTCATTTACTATTTTTTTTTAATATAGTGATTCTACAATTAACTAAGAACGACATAAAGAAATAAACACATTACCGATTAAAACAAAAGAAACATAGAAAATTTCACCACAGTTCACAGACATTTCCTCTCTAAAAGCAATAACTATGTTGGTTTCAATGAGGCTGAACCGGTCAATCCTAATCGTCTTCTAGTCATCAGATTAACGGATCTGGAGGGAAGCATGGATTTTGTTACTTTCTTGTCCTTTGCTCGAAATTTTCTTGCACTGAAGAGATTCTTCTCTTACTGGGACAGACATTTGGAAAGGCTTGTGTGTGTCGTCCCTCGTTCAGTCGCTGAAAATCTCTTTCAACTCATAAGCACATTCATGACGCAAATGAAACTACTACGCATTCTCATGTAATGAAGAATTGTTTCCTATTCTATTTAATATTCACTCATTGTACTTTGTAAATAATAATATAGTTAGTGATAATTTTGCAAGAAATATTCATACCAAAATAAAAGATAATTTTTCTATTATGGGCATCTTCAGTCGAAGACTTTCATATTACCTGATGAATGAATTGTTTTTCTAGTGCAAATAATGGGAGATTAATAATACCATTAATAATAATGAAGGAATTAGTTCTGTGGCACCCAAGTATTTCTGATTAACGAAAATTGTGGTTTGCTTCGCTGAAAATACCGAAAATAACGTTTCGATATTTATTTCCTAGCAACAAGCCGCATGTGGTGTATTTTGTTATTGCCCATAACTATCGTATGTGTCATTATTCTTATTTACAGGTTCTCGTTTGTAACACACGTGGTTTATCTAAAAAAAAATTAAGATAAGAACCCAGTCATCGATTGGAAAGTTATTTCTGCTTCAATGGGGAGAGTAAAGTCAGATCCTTAAAAAATAAATAAATAAATAAATAAATAAATAAATAAAATTGTACCATCCGGTGGCAATTGAGAGGCATTTTTTCTTTATAAGAGCTGATCAGCTGGATTCTTCCTCGAAGCAACAACACAGAGCATCTGGTAGTCAAAGTGACAAACATTTTGTAACGCAACTGGTTATCTTACCCTCCTCGTCTACACTTTCTTCGGATCTTTCCTGGATAGTGACCCCCAAGGGTTTTAACCCTTTGCGGCGTGTTTAGTGCAAGCCCGGTGGGGATTACGGTAAAAAACATAAATAAAAGACTGTAAATATCATGAAGATAATGACTCCAAAAAATATTAGTCCTAGATAACGACCCCAGAAAACCCTTGGGGGTCATTATCTAGGAAAGATCCGTTTCTTCCTCCTTCCTTTCATCTATATATTTGTTGCTTCCAGATCGCAGTTCGTGTACCCTTCTTACCACAAGGCATAACCTCTGTCTATATCAGTTGGTGACATTTTTATTTCTTCAACTGATTCTACTATCGGGGCGGGTAACGAATTTATCACTAGAGTCTGAGGTCATGACTGACAGCGCAATATTCAGATGTCCTGCAGGACGATACTCGATCTTACTTCTGCTCAATTTATAAGGAACTATACAGCATCAATAATCTAGACCCTCAAACCACCCTATAGAATAAAATTAATCATCTTAGGATAATGCTGAACCTCTCTGAGGGCAGTTGGTGTCCTCTAATTAATCCACTGACTTAGTTTCAGAAGTGTCAAAAGATAGAGTTAAAGAAATGAGATTTTTCGTCCTTAACGTTTCAGTAATATCCTGGGAGACACAGAAGAGGTATAAAGGGGAAAATACATTATTCTGTAAATCTAAAGAAGCAAAGATTTCTGTACCTGAGATACGAAACTTCGTATATTATTTTATTTATATTTTAATGCTTAAAAGACAATGTAATACTCTCACACTTGGTGGCACGAATCTAGCTGATAAATAGTAAAATTTAAAAGTAAAGATAAATACAATAATTTGTGAATATATAAAATAAAAGTTAATGAATAAATGTATACTTTTATAAGGAAAAAATAAAATGAAAGACAGGACATATTAACAGCAACAAGGTAGAGGACAGGTTAGGATAAAATAGAAAGGAGGAACACAGACAAAAGTAGTTATCAACGTTAACAAATACATAAATAGAAACAGAACAAAAGTTATACACCTTCATCGTCATGAGTTCATGTTGTTAACCAACGTCCTCCACTCCAGCCTCATCTAATAAAGGTCTTCTCCTCTCGAGATTCATCGACTACCATCTTCCCTACACGCGGATGAGACTGGGATCTTGTTTGTCCTCGTGAGGTTATTTGTTTGCTCTGAAGGCAGGCTGAGCAGATTCCTCTGATACTGAATCGGCCAGGGGAGAAGGGAAAAGAAGCGAACGCGAAACGACTACAGCGCAACACCGTGCGAGACTTTCCTCTCTCTCTCTCTCTCTAATCGAACTGAAGCAAAGGATGTGGCCGGTTACTATTGCGCCTTGTAGTCTGCCAATGCAAAATTGACTTATGAATATATGGTAGAAGCCAGAGGCTCTCTTTCTCCATGTTTCTCTACGCAGTGATTACTGTCTGAATAATATATGACTATGTGTGCTTTATATCGACCCGTTTAACACAGGGTTAATATTGAGGTGTTGATGTGAAGAATCTGAAGTCTTGTGATTTTACACATCTGCGTTATTAAATTAATTCCTCCAATAATTACGGCCGCACTCCACAATGCCCCGTTGTCACTCTTCATAGTACCAGATGTCTTCCCTCATCTTGACGCTGGAACTGAGGATCTCTCTTGTTAGGATGCCGATGTCCATAGGCTTAGGAGAGGCCTTACAATAACACTGCTTTCAAGAGCCATACACCAATCCCTTCGTTTCTTATTGTTATTGTCATATGGCTGGTTGGTCATTTTTTTTTTATAATTATTATTTCCTGCCTGAATTCTCTTCTTCACATCTTGGCAGTCTATTGTTTATAGAATAGCTTTCCTTCCGTGTGAGAGAAAGCAGACACCTTGTAACCTCGTCTCTTTAGCCTAGAATTTTTGCGCTTCGGTTTCTTACTACTTTACTCTCCAGCCGAGAGAAACTTGTGTTATATTAATATCCAGAGAACAACTGCATGGAAAATAATTCTGATTTTTTTTCTAATTGGCAGAAGATTCTCAAATACCATTATTCCTCTAATTTGTGGTCTTTGACGTTCAATTTGATTTTGTTTTATTTTTTAATTATCTTTTTTTTAGATGCAATAATGAAAAACAACACAATTCAGGGCCGCCAAAGAACCTCTGAAATCCATATTTTGCGGCAATTCTTGCCATTTTACTGCCTTAAAATATTCATGGTCATTAAATTGCCTACGACTGCGAGCAAGCTTTCTTCAATTAGAAGTTGGTGTTGCTCCGCAGCACCAGTCTTACTCGACTTGAGGAGATTAAAAAATGTAACTGTTGATCATTATCCCCGCTTTTGGTATTATTTCATCAGTTTGATTATATTTTGACTATTCCCTAAATGAAGAGTAGTATATCCTCTAAAACTCTTCTCTGTATTTTTCTATCGGAATCACCTCTAAGACACAACGATGCATCGTTGAGAGTATTGAGTGATAAAAAGGGTTGGGAAAACAATTCGAGAGCAAAGAGGGCCACTTATTATAAGGGTCTGTGGAAGACATATTCTGAGGCCTAAAAGTGCAAATTTCGAACGCTGAAATTCTCGCCTCGTTTTGTGTCTTTGTGTTGCAAACTTCTTCATCAAAGTTCGCAAAGACAGGAAAACTTTATTTTTCATCAACCGCTGTTCAAGTATCTACATTACTGTTGGGTACGTATGCGCTTTGCAGGATAGCATATGGTAAAGCTCTGGTTAATTCTTGGAGTACCAAAATGAGCTCTTGGGAAGAAACTGACTCACTTCTGATGAAGAGCGAATCATATATATATATATATATATATATATATATATATATATTATATATATATATATATATATATATATATATATATATATAGAGAGATATATATATATATATATATATATATGTATATATATATATATATATATGTATATATATATATATATATATATATATATATATATATATATATATATATATATATATATATATATATATATAAAGCAGACATACATATATATGTACTGGTGTATGTATATGTAAATACTGATGAAAAATCTCTGCTACATGCGATGAACAACCAACTGCAAAGTACAAAGGAAAAAGAAATCAGGAAACCAACAAACTCGTTTGTGTTAGTATAAAGTGCTAACCAATAACACGAAAGCTCTTCACGGTCTTCGGTCGTATTTATCATTAAGCGATATATATATATATATATATATATATATATATATATATATATATATATATATATATATATATATATATATATATATATATATATATATGTGTGTGTGTGTGTGTGTGTGTGTATATATATAAACTACAAATGTTTTTCTAATATCGAATCTACGTTACTTCCGGGTTATCTCCGAGAATTGTCACCGAAGGAATTTATATGATAAATGAATTAATCGCCGACACGAACCCGTGACACGAAAACTTATTCAGCGACTCCAGTGGACGTAAACCATTGAGCCATCAAGAGAGGTATAAGTCATATGCCGAGATGTTGTACTGCTTTTACCCGTCGCGGGAAATACTAGCCTCGGGAATGACCCACCTCCGCCATGACAGGTTGGCTGGTACGTTTGGAATATCGCAGTTTGTTATGAAATTTTATCACACTGTGATGAGAGAATATGAAGCAGCATATCGAATCACTACTCGGTTATTTCGAACAGCCGTTACTGGGCGAGATATGATAAATGAATTGGAATCGTCGGGACACGAACCCATGACACGAAAACCTATTCAGCGACTCCAGTGGACGTAAACCATTGAGCCATCAAGAGAGGTATAAGTCATATGCCGAGATGTTGTACTGCTTTTACCCGTCGTGAGCGGGGAAATGTACTAGCCTCGGCAATGACCCACCTCCGCCATGACAGTTCACTGGTACGTTTGGAACACGCAGCTTGTTATGAAATTCTGATCACACCGCTTATACAATCATGAAGAGAATGTCAAGCAGCCGACTACGCTACCTCTGGTTATCTCCGTTGGAGAATTGTCGCCGAAGGGGAATTTATATAAGTGATAAATGAATTGGAATCGTCGGGACACGAACTTTCATGGCGGAGGTGGGTCATTGCCGAGGCTAGTATATTTCCCCACTCACGACGGGTAAAAGCAGTACAACATCTCGGCATATGACTTATACCTCTCTTGATGGCTCAATGGTTTACGTCCACTGAGTCGCTGAAAAGGCTTTGTCACGAGTTCGTGTCCCGACAATTCCAATTCATTTATCACTTATATAAATTCCCCTTCAGCGACAATTCTCCAACGGAGATAACCCGAGGTAGCGTGAATTGATATTAAGCGACATTTTTAGCTTCATGATTGTATATAAATCACGGTGTGATAAAAATTTCATATATATATATATATATATATATATATATATATATATATATATATATATATATATATATATATATATATATATATATATGTTCTTGAGGAGTCGCTTGAATAGGTTTTCAAAGCCATATCAGGTCCTTGACGATTCCAATTCATTTATCACTTATATAAATTCCCTTCGGCGACAATTAAAGGAGATAACCTGGAATTAGCGTGGGAATTCGATATTAAGCGACATTTTTAGCTTCATGATTGTATATAAATCACGGTGTGATAAAAATTTCATATATATATATATATATATATATATATATATATATATATATATATATATATATATATATATATATATATATATATTTATATATATATATATATATATATAGTTATATATATATATATATATATATATATATATATATATATATATATATATATATATATATATATATATATATATATGGGTTCTTGAGCAATTATGCAGTCTTAATAATCTTATAAAATATCGAATATCAAAAGTGGAGGAACAGAAATCATGTTTTGAGTAAGCAAAAGAAACCCCACTCTTCATAAGAAATCTTTATCATAAGTTGCTTTGCTAACGAAAGAAAAAAATGGAATGAGAAATGGAGAACGAGAATGGAAAAGAAGTTTGTAGAATATGGAATCTTCGAATTTTAACTTCATTTGACATGAGAGCATGTACGGTCCACACGCGGACCCTACTGACACTACATCACGCCGGTCATCATCCTGATAATGACCCCGCTAACCAAACACGCGGACGAAAGAAACACTTATGTCTTCATTATTATCATTGTCCTATTTCATGTATTGTTACCAATGTTTGTATTGGACTGCCAGCTTTCCAACCATGTATGTATGAACTTCAGCCCGATATCCTTTACCATTTTATGTATATTTCTCGCTGTTAACAAAAACAAATGCTTGTACTTAATCCCTGTTTCTGCCTGTCTAAGGTCAGACGCTACATTTCGGCTCGCACGACCCCTTGACCTGTGTGTATGTTTTGTAAATAAATTAGTAAGCTGTGAACTCCGAGCCTTACTCGTACCTGCCCTCACAAGCAAATGAGGATATAAAAATTTCGCTCTGGATCAGGTTCAGTGACCTTTGCATCCTCTCTCAAAAAAAGTTCCATGAATGATGAATCATGTTTGGCAAACATCAAGCAATGGAAATATAAATAGGTCTTCATTTCGGGATGTTTTTCTCCTCGAACGTCTCGAGCGACTTTCAATGCTTGCCATTACAGACGAGGAAACAGATAACGTTTTGGTTGGAATCGTTAGTGACTCGTAAGAGTCCGTTTTGAGAAGAAATTTTCTCTTTTGTTGAGGGTCAATTAATCAAAAGGAAAGGAATAGACAGGTCATCTTAAAAGAATGAATGACAGTCGAATTCTCAAGAAAATAATGTTACAAGTATTGAAGGTGCAGGAAGAACAGTTTGGAATTACTCACTGAACTCAGTTAAATGCGTTCTTCATTGGGAGCCAAACAAATGATTTTGGGAAAGTATTTAAGACCCAAGTGTATGGTAACAGAAGATCAAAGAAATAGTGTTGGTGGAGAGAGAGGAGGAGCTGGGAACAGAAGTTGGGAGAACACTGTGAGAAGTAGTATTTAGCAGAAGAAGGATGTAAGGAGCATTTCTTTGATCCTAGTGAACTGTTGCTAGCCAATTATTCCATGTACAACATGTAGTATATTCAATGACACAAAAATTACTGATTTCAATTTTTAATACTTTTCTTTGAGTATCATACACTAATTCAAAATATGCTTGGATTTTGACACCAGATTTTTCAAACAACATTCTTGTTTAAATTGCCAACCCCCAATCGCACGGATTCTTTAATTCTTTATATATATATATATATATATATATATATATATATATATATATATATATATATATATATATATATATATATATATATATATATATATATATATATATATATATATATATAAGGTACAAGGATTCTTGTAACCTGAATTCGGGTCACAATGAAGAAAATCTGAATAATCCTGGTGTCGAGTCTACAACCTTCTGGTCTATTAGTGTATAGTGACTGGTGAATAGTGTATGATAATATAAATTTGCAATTTTTGATTCATTGCTTATAGTACATAGTGTGCAAGAGGTAGTAGGTATGGGAGGTTAATTTAGGTCAAGTTCAAAGGGAAACCATATTTATTATCCTCTTGAATTGGAAGACATTTCAACCATTTACAACAGAGATATTACGAATGAATGGACCCTCAAAGAAGAACTTTCCTTACTCAGCTCTTACCTGCAGGGAGCCATGCAGCATTCCCAGTAGACTGAGCACCTCCTATGTACATGTCACAGGATTTCAGGCAAATCCAGACATTACAAAATGAGAAGAAAACATACAGGTGAGAAAACCCCAGGGAGAATGGTAGTCTATATATTTCTACTGACCACCAATGTTGGCATCAGTTAGGTCCATTTCCATTGCAAACCCTATCTATGTAAAGTAATAGAAAGAGAATCATGAAATGTATGATTCACTGGAAGTATCAGTCCATTTCAATCACTGGAAACGGAGATTTTATGAATGAAAATAAACACATTAAAGAACTTACCTTATAGCCTCCTCTTCTGCTTAGAACAGTACTCTCAATCAACTGGGCACCATTCGTTGTACATAAGAAAATTCCTACTGTCTAGCCATCACAAGCTGTGAAAACCAACCCAGAAATACTATGAAACCTGTCAAGAGAGAATTAACAGGTGGGCGGGTCATTACGTTCTCCGCTTTTCTGACTAACACTTCCAACTATCATTTAAACAGGCGGAGCCTTTTCTTATAAAACGAGATTCAGTCGACGGAATTAAACGACGATCTAACAAAATTTATTATCAAATTCCTCTCTCTCTCTCTCTCTCTCTCTCTCTCTCTCTCTCTCTCTCTCTCTCATATATACACGCATTCATAATTCTATCTTCTTCCATGAGTGTGTCTTTCTGTAAACGATATAGTTTATTTACCTTGATTCCCATATTCTCTTAATGTGCCATGCATGAAATTATTTGAAAACAGGTTAAAATTGTGTCATATCAAGAAGCTCTCACGAGATGATGATTAAATTTGGATTCTATGTGGCAGTTCAGTTTCAGGCTGGGGGCCGAATAGCTGCAATTTATTCTAAAGTTAACAAGGAAGATGTAACGCCAGAAAGTACCACCATATAAACTGAAGACCAACGACCGACCTTGGAATTTTGAACCTTAGTGGAAAGAGGTGAGGGATTCTGCTTTGTTACCTTTGCGGAAATGAATAAGTAGGAAGCAAATTAGACAGATGTTATGGCGAGGCGTGATGTACCTTGCGATGATTTCCGTTATGACCATAAAATACTCTCATAGTAAAGAGGATGCAAGGTATTTTGTAAGTGTATACAAATGTGTATGTGTTGTAACTTTATACAAACGACAGTTGTACCATTATGCACTGTTTTGAAGTATTATTTTCAGTTTGTAGCGAAATGTAATGCGTCTTGGAGAACGGACGTTCTATCATAGAGGAATTCAACTTTAAGCAGAATATTTCTAGAAAGTCGATCATTTTATGACACATTGAATTCTATGACTCCATTGTTTGTGTTAAAACATCATGTCTACAATGTTCATGAGTTAATTTTTTTTTAACTGCAGAAGGGTTTCAATTGTAATAACTTATCATTTGGGAGACCTTTAAAGTGAAGACCGAAAATGAAAGGGAAATGCTGTTATTTTCCCATGCAAAATAATTCACTTGAATACTATCAGAATTATTGTACATTGCAGCATTAATAAAAACTACGTTTTTTGATACAGCCTGACAAGATAAAATGACATTCACTACATTTCAAATAATTCGGCAGGACTCCATTTCCCCTGAAGTGCTCCAAGCTCACTAAAGAGGCCGCAGTCAGCAGATAATCTCGATTTCTACTTCAAAGGTAATTTAATCAGATACTGAATTGATGAGCCACGAAAACACAGCAGATGCCTCTTTGGCCCAGTCCGTGAGGTGCGAGCGATATCAAAAGGATTCAAACGAGTTGCTCTGAAATCTCGCTTAGCTGTAACTGATATTTTAATTGGCGCGTCGATTCAACAAGACTCCATTATAGGTAGGTGAACATTATTGCCTTATGAATGAAGGATTTGCATAAAATCTTTACCACTATTAAATAACTAATACTGAAAATATATGCATAAGGAAATCACAAAATCAACATCTAATTATATAAATTTACAGTTGAAAAAATACTGGTGTCTTTTTTCATAAATAATATAAAAAAATAGTTGCGTTCAAAAATACTTTTTCCTTACCCCAAATTAAAGATATACAGTTATACTACATGCCGTAAAAGTTTCATTGAATTTGGTTCAGTCTTCTAGATATACTCCTGTACATGAAAAAAAAAAGGTTTTGAGGAAAAGTTGAAAGAAAAAAAAATATTGCTTTTTATAATAACTATGAAACTATGATAGTTAGAAAATTAAGCAATTTGAATACCAGGCTTCATTACTTTTCCGAATAGGCCTTTGAAGTCAGCTGTTCGTCAACAGAGAAGTAAACGCTTGTGAATAATTACTTAGTGCCATCACATTCGAAAGCTTATTAAGGATGACACCATCGTTATCTTTGTTAAGGACTCTATAGAAAAGAAGCATTTCACTGTCTCTTATACAGCTCTCTGGAAAGTTTGGGTTTACTGGCTTCTGAATAACTTAGTAGAACTAATTTCTTCCAATAGTTTACTGGTGTTCCTTGTAACTGAGAAGATTGTTTCACACGGCGAGGTTTTACAGGACGCGATTTCATTTTGTACCTCTATTTTAAATATATACCACTTCCGCACACACGCAGCACAAATATATATATATATATATATATATATAGTGAGTATATATATATATATATATATATATATATATATATATATATATATATATATATACATACATATATATATATATATATATATATATATATATATATATATATATATATATATATATATATATATATATATATATATATATATATATATATATATATATACATATATATATATATATATATAGTATATATATATATATATATATATATATATATATATATATATATATATATATATATATATATATATTTATATATATATATATATATATATATATATATATATATATATATATAAATATATATATATATATGTATATATATATACTATATATATATACATATATATATATTATATATATGTACTTATATATACATATATATTTATATATATATATATATATATATATATATATATATATATATATATATATATATATATATATATATATATATATATATATATATATATATATTTTTGCAAAATAAAACCTTCTGCATAATTATGCTCAAATACAGTCTTCATTACAGCAATGACACCAGGAGCCACGTCCTACGCAGTCGTTCCACAGGGACCCTTGAGGTCCTCAATAATTGTTTTGGGATAAAATACTTCCCATTCGCATTTTTCAACCATGATTGGTACTCACGCCAGTCGAAAAGCTACCCAGTACATGTTTTATTGCGTTCATAAAGGACATAATGAGTTTTAAGGGGAGATAACAAAATTCATCACTGCTTCATGAAGCCAAACTGCGCCTTCTTCTGGTGGTCCTGGTATCATGAATACCGAGAGGCGTTTTTGCGTAATTGTATACTTCTTATTTCCTCCTTCTTAGCATGTTCTGTTTACTATTGTTTGTTATTCTTAAGTATCAAAATTTTTTAGGCATGCCTTGAAAAGATGATCAAATATACTGTAAATAAATACAAAAGAAGAATTTTGTTATCATATGAATTACAAACCAAAAATACTGCATTTTTAATATCTTTACTATAAAAAGTTTTTTTTAGCATGTTAACTATACATGCTGGAAAAAAACACTATGAATATAACTTTTTGTAATGTAGCAATCTCCATGTCAAAAACACTAAGCGAACTTCAAATATTAGAGAGAGAGAACGAGTCAATATTCTCGTCATATTTATTTCTAAACATTACCTATCCAACTGGGACTTTCAACCTCGTTCATTCCACGGAGCCATTCCGAGAAGATTCCGCTTCCTCCGGATTGAACAAAGCTCAGTCAAAAGAAGCAGCGCATTCAGCCAATACGGTTTCTGCTTCAGAGGTAATGTGATCAGATTCCAATTAAACGCATCAGGCGAGGACAAACAAGCAGCTGAGGGGTCCTTAATGCCCCAGTCCCTTTCTTAGTCCATGAGGTGCGAGTGATGACAGGACATCTCATTGGCTGATCGCTTCGCAATTCATTTCCTTAAAGGTGCAATCACGCTCCGTAGTATTTAGATGCTACTGTCGGGACTTCAAGGACTAAAGCTGGCCAGGTGGTCTTGTCTGAATAATGGTTCTTCGTTGAGTAATTAAGAATAATTATCTGATCTGCATGAACGAACAACAGCTTCAAAACAGAAACTTGCTAGTCGAGTTTCTACTCAACAAACTATGTGAATCAGACTGTAATAAGATTGTGGTGACAATAAAAGCAGATCTTCTACATCTCTTTGTTATATTGTAAAGGTATCGAAGTGGGTACCTATTCAGACATCGTCACCCATGAATCTCTTCAAGAATCTCCCTCGTCTCCATTCTCACTTACGCTATTTTACCGAAACTCCATGTACACTGGTAACCAATTGCGGTTTTTCACAACCGTCATAAAAAATATTTTAATAACATTATTTATATTTAAGATGATGCAGAAATCACTGGAACATGATTGAAAATAGAATAATAACTGATTATATAATTATTTTAAAAACGTTATTGATGAGAGGCAACACCGGACTTCATATGAGTTCTCATATGTACTGGGCATATCACGAGGGAGATGTGTGTAACACATAAGAAATAACTGCGTCCTGAGATTCCTTTAAGCTGTAGTGATCAAGCGAGTAAGTGCAAATTTGGTCTTTGACCAAATATGGCTGCATCAACAAAAAAGCAAATGTCCAGACTTCTTCATCAGGATTTATTTACTGTCTGTTACATATTTCTTTCAGCTTTGTAAGACAACGTTTAACATATTATTCAGTCATTTACTTTAACCACTACTTTCCATATTCCACTTACAAGCATCATATAAATGATTAATGTAATCTTAATGACAGTCTCTCTCTCTCTCTCTCTCTCTCTCTCTCTCTCTCTCTCTCTCTTCTATATATATATATATATATATATATATATATATATATATATATATATATATATATATATATATATATTTATACATACACACACACGTACAGACACACACACACACACACACACGCACACACACACGTACAGACACACACACACACACATATATATATATATATATATATATATATATATATATATATATATATATATATATATAAACGTTGAATATTCCTCTCTGTTCAAAATGAATTTCAGCTTTGTAATATACTGGAAAAAAGGATTTCTAAAGACTAAGTTTCCGTAAGAGTTATGTCAAAGATTGTATATTAGTATTTTTTTCTAGGGGTATTTTCCAAGTTACAAACATTTCATTTTTCGGATGTTGAATTTCAATATAATTTGCCTAAGAATATTTTTTTTTCCAAACAAACTTATATTATTTTAGCTTCTTTAATTATATTCATGGCTACTAATTTTACTCAAATTTTCTCTGGATGTGACCATATCTGTTTTGTCAAGCTTAAACCAATATTGTCACGCTGTTTTCTTACTTTAATATTCTGCTATAATTGCAAACAGCCATAGATCACGAAAGAAAGATGATATATTTCCATATAAACAAAGTGTTTAACTTCTCTTTAACCGAATGTATGGTATATTTTATTTCATTATTTTATAGCCCCTTTCTTCCCCAAAAAATGTAGACTTCTTTCTTCCTAGGGCTTACACTTTATCAGCTGGAATAAAAAGTATTATTCCACAATATGAATAATATATATTCAATAATAACCTTTTAATTACTGCAACTATGCACCTAGGTTTTTTATCGTATAAAAGGTAATTCATCCATTCCGGTTTTTTTTATGAGTAAGGCAAATTATCCCATACAGGATACTTCCATGAGGATCATTTTCAAGCTCATCAGTAAGGTATTGAGAGGTATCTATTGTCCATATTATTACTCAAAATAATGAATAATAACAATGGAAAGTCTCCGCAAAATTAAACCCCTTAAGTGTAAAACGAGAACGAATAATAATAATAATAATAATAATAATAATAATAATAATAATAATAATAATAATAATAATAATAATAATAAATAAATAAATAAATAAATAAATAAATAAATTTATTTATTCATTAAAAAATTATCAAATACAACAGCAACCAAATGAAAATAAACTCCCCTAATTGAACTACAAACAAGAAATATCAATGAAAGATTTCTGTCTTGATGGACGCACACTTTACCACCGATCCAGGAGCAAAGTTTAAGAGTGGTGAAGAGGAAACAGTTTGTTCCAGTATTTTATGAAACATTTACGTTATGAATTTGTAACAAAGACAGAATTTCTAGGAAAATTCAGACTGGCAGAAAGTACGCACTGGCTTAGTCAGTGAAATTTTACTTTTGTTAAATTCCATCGCTGGTGTAATAGTTTCTTTATTACTTTGTCAGTATAACACTATTTTCTATAGCTTTTTACCAAGAAAGTCTTCTTGATCCAGTGAATTTTCTTTATCTCGGGACATAAATTATGACAATATATACTTTCTCTATTAACTGCAATCAGCGGGAGATGGTTGTGCAAATTTAATCTCTTTAAAAGAAATATTTCTATCAAGTCGGTCAGGAGAAATAATATGTTATCCATTATTTTCCATACACCAGTTTTCTGCCTACCTGATACAGGTAAATTACATAATCTTATATATGTCTTTTTCTCATCTTTTTTTTTGTTTCTCTATCTCTCTTTTAGCCTCTATTTATATTACCGTTTAAATTACGTGAGAGAATGAATATCGAGATTCGTGGTCCTTCAGCATGCCAAACCACAATCACTCCTTCACTCCTTCCTTAAAAGTTATGCCTTCAGTCATTTTGACAAGCAAAAATGACGCTTCAAGTTTCTCAAGCAAAAATGAATCGTTCAAGTTTCGCAAGCATAGATGATTCGTTCGAGATTCACAAGCAAAAAGGTCTCGTTTAAGTTTCTCTCTTCTTCCCTCCGGCGTCATCACGAAGACTTTCCTCGCCACTACGTTAAAAAAAGGAGTGTGGCAAGATGCGACTACGAGGAGAAACTCTCAGTTCTCGGGTCAACTCGGGAAATGAATGGTTTGCTCGCGCAAGTAACAATCACAATCAAGCAACTCCCATTTGTTTCATAACATTTTCTTCCACTGCCCCCATCGCCAGCCCTCTCTCTCTCTCTCTCTCTCTCTCTCTCTCTCTCTCTCTCTCTAATTAATAGTTATGAAAAATCAGACTAAGAAAAGGGATCAGACTTAAACCTGAAATACACAATAATATCCAAAGAGCGAGCGAGAACGGGAGGGTTAAGAGAGCTGAATTTCCTTTTGAAAAGTATGATAAAGTATTTTCAGTGTCACAAGTTGAAGGTCAACATATATTTCAAGTTATGGTTTTATTTTACATACACTTATACAATATATGAAAATTCTGACAGAATAATCAGTTAAAATGTCTATTAAGATTTTTTTTTGATGGAAGTTTTGTGATGTAATGAAGTGGAAAATAAAGGGGAGGAAGGGATAACGGAGAGGAGCAAAAAGGAGAAAAGGAGGATGATGGAAAAGATGACCGATGACTATGGAAATATTAGAAACAACAGATATACCAAAGCATAAATAATATCGTTGAGTTCGTGGTGAGAAAAGTATCGTTACTTGTGATTCTGTCAGCCTGTCTGCTTGTATGTGCCCAAAGGTACAAGATGTCATGTTTTAAGGGAAAGTGAATAGACTGCAGAAAAGCATATTACGCAGTAGGATGATTAAATTATATATGTGAACATATGATGAAGAAAGCTGCCTTTGACGAAACCAGACAATATAAATAAAATGGAAATAATAAGGAAATAGACGAAGGAAAAACGATTTTTGCAGGAGCAACTTTGTTCTCTTGCATCCTTACATCATGTCCGCTCTTACTTCGTGAGCATTCTCGTCAAGGAGGGACACGCTGCAATTGAATAATTAACCGAGGAGATTTAATGGTTCCAAGGCAGTGCGTTCATAAAATCAACAGAGATCGGCAATGTCATTTGAGGAGAAATACAAAATGCAAATTAAAACCAAGAAAACAACAAACGCCAGAAACACTTCTTAACGCCCTTCAGTCGTCTGCTAGAGATTTCCGCTTCATTCGTACCACCGGTGCTAAACATAGCAGAGGCTGTATAACTATTTCCAAGGGCTAACATCCTTATATATTCATTCGTTTATTAATCCTATATTCACACACATTGTGTGTGTGTGTGTATATATATATATATATATATATATATATATATATATATATATATATATATATATATATATATATATATATATATATATATATGTGTGTGTGTGTGTGTGGTAGTGTGTGTTTGCTTCACCAGATTTTACTCTAAAAACAGCTCGCAAACACACGAAATACAAAGCTGCTTATTGTTTCCTTAAACACGTTTTTCCTTTCAGCTCCTTAACTATGAATAAATCGTTCGTTTCGAGGAAAGGGAGCGCTATTAAACATCTAGTGTTCATGTAGTACTATCGGCAGGTAAGGAAAACCACGACATCACAATTTCATCACTGGAGCAGCAGTTCATAGTTAAGTTGGCCACTTCTGGATATCTCCGCAGGGAGCTCGTGCCATCATGACACCTCGCGCGGTGCACTGTAATCATTACTTAGGTTCTTTGCAGCGTCCCTTCAGTCTCTAGGTGTCACTCCTTTTTATTCCTTTTACCATACTTCAGTTTCATGTTTTTTTCATAGGGGGTTGGTTAGATTACAGCAACGGCATTTATAAAAATAATATATATACACACACACACACACACACACACATATATATATATATATATATATATATATATATATATATATATATATATATATATATATATATATATATATATATACTTGAACACACACACACATATATATATATATATATATAGATATATATATATATATATATATATATATATATATATATATATATATATATATATATATATATATAGAGAGAGAGAGAGAGAGAGAGAGAGAGAGAGAGAGAGAGAGAGAGAGAGAGAGAGAGAGAGAGAGAGAGAGAGAGAGAGAGAGAGTAAATAAAAGCACAGCAAATAGAACATAGGCTTAAACATAAAAAAACAAAAGTCGAGAGGGCAAACAGCACACAATTCTTGGAAAGGAAAACCAAATTTCTTTTTGAAAAGTACTTTCTTTCTTCCCAAAGCTACAGCTCGGGGCAGGCCCCTTTATTTGCTTGATAAACAAAAGAACCAAATTTGAACAAAAGTTTTGATAACAAAAGCAGTTGCCATATTTATTTCTGGATTTCTGTCCCATATACCCCCCAAACTCCCACAGTTCACATGCACTTATGTATACACTAATACAAATACTTGCACACAAACACGCGAACGAATGTACATAGACTGGAATATTGAATCATTTCCAAATTCATGAGAAATATCATTTATAATTATATTTATATTATGGTTTATCTGCCATTACAAAGTAAAAGCTGGTTCTGTTAATTATATGTAATTCAGAAAAACTTCAAAATTACTGTACACAATGTTACAGGTGATTGATTTCATATTATACTCTTCCTCTTACTTTAAGTTTAATCCGTTGTAAATGATCTTCTCTCTCTCTTGTCTCTCTCTCTCTCTCTCTCTCTCTCTCTCTCTCTGAAATATCACTTGGGAAAAACAAGGATGTTAGATCAATTTCCGCCACACCGTATGACATTAACGATCGCCTGGAAGAAAAGTTGTTTCTGTGCGAGTTAATTAACCAGTAAAATATGCGCTGAAATTCTTAGGCGCAGTCGAGCTTCGGTACAGCGTATAATACTTTATGAAACTCTCAGCCACGGCCCATGAAACTCTCAGCCAAGGCCCATGAAACTTTCAGACTGCCTTGGTGGCCTGTGTTGTTGCGGTGCCAGATGCACGATCATGGCTAACTTGAACCTGAATAAGATAAAAAATACTAAGACTAGAGGGCTGCAATTTGGTGTTTGATGATTGGGGGTAGATAATCAACATACCAATTTGCAGCCCTCTAGCCTCGGTAGTTTTTTAGATCCGAGGGCGGATGGACAAACAGAAAGCCATCTCAATAGTTTTCTTCTAGAGAAAATTCAAATGGATAGAATATTTCTTGGTCTGTTGGTTATAAATTTCGTTAGCTGCTGATGAGGCTGGGGGTCTCTCTGTCGTTTTCTCTCGTAAGGTTGCTCGATTCTGACAACTTTTTCCCTGTTGGGGCAAGTGAGGCAGTTGTGCCACTTTACTGAGCCAGAATAACTTTTCACGAGTTCTGATAAACTTTTTTACTTAGGTTCTCTATGATTGACAGAATCATTTCATTATAATTATCAATTGTTATTATATACATTATCTTTGAGTGCAGAGTTACATTTCTAGTGATCATTTGCTTTTAATCTCATATTCTTCGTAAACTCTAGATTTTAACACTGTACAACCTCGTTTGGGATACAGGGCGAAGATCGTCCAAAACAGAAACGAACAAAATATCTGTATTTTTAATGCTTACCAGTTTATTCTGCTATATTTGTCATTGTTATTTCGTTTCTTACGAAAAAAATTAACGTTTTGTTTATAATGGCGCGCAAACATATCTAGTCAAACAATTAAACAAAATGATTTATCGTAAAATTGAGCATTTTAATACCAGACAAGATTTCATTCGTTTTACTATACCTGTATTAGTAATCTCTTTCATCCACCTTACATTCCACCCTCTCCTAAAAGTAATTTCAACATTACTTACAGCGTTGAATCCACATAGTTTCCAGCTCTTGACCTCTGGCCTAAATTTAATATTGTAATCTAATCCATTTCTGGATGTCATAAAAATTTACTAAAAGAGATATGATGACCTTCTGGCCACTTTCTAACAGATTTCTTCTTTCTCTCTCTCTCTCTCTCTCTATCTATCTATCTGTCTATCTATCTATCTATATAGTATATATATATATATATATATATATATATATATATATATATATATATATATATATATATATATATATAAATATATATATATATATATATATATATATATATATATATATATATATATATATATATATATATTGTGATAACTCTTTTATTACAACAAATATTTAATGAGTGGCGAGAGCGGGCTCTTTTTCTCATATATAGATCAGTTATAAAGGTTGATTTATACCATGGGCAAGATTCTGCAGAATGAAAATCACAGAATAACACTCAGAGAGGATAACGGAAAATATCAAACAAACTCAATTATTCATTACAAAAATAAATCTCAGTCTAACAGCCACAAAAAAAAAAAAACTCAGGATGTATAAAACAAAACTTACTCCCTAAACAAACTCTTTCAAGCCATAGAACAAGAGAGAAGTAATAAGAGGAAGACGGAAAACAACCGATTTCTGTAAAACCCTGAAACTTAGTAGAGGAGAACGAAAGAGGAAGAGAACCTTTATCCTAAATTATACAACATAAAAATTATTATATATAAATTATTTTATGAACAAAGAAGATTCTGAATTTTAATTATCCGAACACCAGTGTGATTTGTCTATGAATTAATATAAGTGGCAGCACCACACTCATGGCTGTCCAACAACGGTCCTAGAGTCACAGTGGGTCTGGAGTCTTAGGATACAGCACACTGACCAGCGTCAGTAACCTAAATGAACAGTGATCACAGTTTATGCTGTAGAATCTTGTTGGTTGTTGACCCTAGTCATGAGCCTTGACATCTTTTTCCTGAGGTCCTCAGTAGGGTCCTTCGTCTAACGCTGGAACTTAGAAGGGTCCTGGAGGATCCTATCTATTATTTTTTAAATATTCAACTTTTTTCACTACTACATAAGTTGATGACTTATCACCTTTCAATATGATGATGTCCGAGTAGTTACATAGTTCTTTGGCAGCTTACTTCATCTCCTTGGTGATTATCTGGCTACGGCAATGTCCTCCATGGTGTCCCACCTCTCCGATAAGTTCGTGTCAATGCAAGCAGATGTCAGTTTCAACTTACTTTCATCCAAGAGCTGCAAGAGTTTATCTACCAGGGCCTCTGTTTCAGTTCTCTTCGCTTCGGGGTGCCGTTTCCTTGCGTAGTGGCACTGGAGACCGATATTATCAGGGACTTTTGGTGAGGGGTGAGACCAATTTCCGCTAGGTCGATGAAGCCGTCTTTGAATTGTTCAATTCTCACGGGCCCTCCATGAAGGATGGTAATGCCAAGTGTGAAACAACAGCTACGTGGACGTAAAGCAATAAAATGGAAGATAGAAGTTTGTGTATTCTTTCAGTTAAATTGATGACAGGCATTCCCTGCACAACCCATTGCTGCACCAAAGAAATTGCTTTTAATGAATGTGTGTGTATATGTATATATATATATATATATATATATATATATAGGCATATATATATATATATATATATATATATATATATATATATATATATATATATATATATATCTATATATATGTATATATATGTATATAATATATATATATATATATATATATATATATATATATATATATATATATATATATATATATATATATACATTTGTTAAAAAGCAATTGCTTTAGTGCATCAATGCTTTTGCAGAAATCTTCTTTATATCGTCGGAGTTTAGATATGTGGGAATGTGCTTGTGTGTGTCTGACTGTGCGTCTGCAGGTCTGTACGCATACATGTGTAAACTAGTGATAGTAAAGTTGTTTATTTGTGATCATTGTTCATTGTTGCTGTTAATGTTGTCAGATTTTGGCATAACAGGAACTGGTGAATTAAACCGGAAACGTTGAGGAATGACTTTAATGAGAGGTGACAGTAGGACAGAAAGCCAGAGGGTGGGTAGGCTCAGAGCTTGCAGTGTACTTATTAGTTTATGACTAAATGTTAATTCAGTAGAAAAGATCGGTTCTATTTTCCTGGTGGATGTCAGAGATGACCGAGTAGGAGGAGACTGATTGGAAAATGAGGAATTTTGAGCAGGGCGCCCAGAGGCTGTCGTTCACCATCTTCCCAGAGATCAGGTCATGGGCTCCAGGGTAACAGTCACTTAAGCAAATTCTTCAAAAATATATTTCAGGATGAATTTGCTGGTCTAACATAGGGACTGAATATGTGTCATTGCTAGAGAGATTTTTCACTATCTATCTATCTATCTATATATCTGACTACCCTGGAGCCCATAGCCTGATCTTTGGGAAAATGGTGAACGACAGCCTCTGGGCGCCCTGCTCAAAATTCCTCATTTTCTAATCAGTCTGGCTCCGCCTTCTCCTACTCGGGCATCACTGACATCCATCAAGAAAATAGACCTCGATCTTTTCTACTAGATGAAAACATTTGGTCAATAGAAGATAGTGACATTTTTGCGATAAAAAGTGCACCCGAAAGTGCTTCTCAAGTTATGGAAATAACTGATGATGAGATGAGGGGCCTCCCCCACACGACGAGCCTCGTGTTCCCTATATAGTGCAGCAGATAATTGCATATTTCATAAGAATCGTTCAGATAGTGAAACAAGCATGAAATTTTGCACAAGTGCTCTTTAAAGTTCCCTCTATCAGAAAAGGGCGCTGGCCACGCAAAAATTTAATATGGCGGCCAAATTCCAAGATGGCGGCCAGTATCGACAGATTTTGGCTAATTTTTCACTAGAATGGCATGTATTTGCTTCTATCAATATGGTTAAGCTCTTCCATACTATTTCTTGTGAATATTATGTTTCTGTAGCTTCCCAGTACAGTTTACCTTTAAATATGGGGGCTATATGGCTGCCAAGAAAAGGTAGAAACAATAATTATAATGAGAAATAATGCCCGTTCAACAATTATCGTTTTAAGCATGGATCTTGGTTTCTGTGGTTTTAGATCCTAATGAGGCCATCTCTTTCGAATAACTCATCAATTTTGAAGGAAAATTAATATATGTAAAAGAGTGTATGTCTGCACACAACCAGGCACACTGGTGACATCACTGCTGTGTAACTCAGCATGGGGTTCAGTGCCAGCTAATCCAGCTTTACTAATCCTGTAGTCTTAGACTAGTAGTTGTAGTATAGTTTAGTTTAGTGTCCCAAATGCTTTCTAACAGCCCCAGACCAGCTATAGTTAGATAGCCGCACCTGAATAGACAGGATGTGCCAGCGCGGGAGAGCCGAGCCAAGGTATGGGGGCTGTACATGATGGTTCATGTACTTACCCGGATGGTGTACAGATCACACGGGACTTAAATGGCACTGGATGAATGATCGGGCTAGGTGTAGGAGACCGAACCTAGTTGAATCCCATACAGGAATGTGTGCTTTGTTTAAGGTGGTAAAAGGATAACCCTCGGCCTTAATCAAAAGTGAAATCATGGCAGAATGTGATGCCAATCCAATATTGAGCACTAGAAAAACAAACTGGGTTTGTGTTGTCTTTGTCAGAAGGACAAAAGAGGTGAGCACTTGACATCACCTCCAAGTCATCATGTCCTAGACCATGATGGGTACACAATGCTGGCAAGGAACATTCCCATGTTCAGTGAAATTAATGAAATGCCACTGATAATGGATCCAGCAAGGCTGGATGAAGGTGATGGCATAGAGGCCACTCTCAGGAAAAAATGCAGCAAAATACCATGTGAACTGTCGCTTGTTGTTTAACAACACTAAACTGGACCGTGCAAGAAAGCGACAATCCAATGACCAGACCAGCAACACTGAGACTAGTCGTGCAAACTGCGCCGAACCAGTCATGACAATGAAGTTTGCATTTTCTGAGAAAGTGGCACCTGCATCTGATCTCAGACAGGCTAGTACTAAGGGCCTTGACTTGAAATTGCGTGAATGTGCAGAGATACTTAGTGATGGCAAGCTCCTTGCTAAGTTGACTGGTGGGGATGTCATTGCACAGGAGTTTAAGTATCACCATGCCTGTCTTTGTGCCCTCTACAACAGAAAAAGGTCCTACCTGAGGAGCCTTGAGAAAGACCAAGGTAGCACTGAGTCAGAATCAGATGTGTATCCACTAGTTCTGTCAGAACTGATGACATACATTGTTGAAAACAACCTTTGTTCAGATGATCCAGTCACATTTCGGCTGGCAGATATTTGCCACCTCTACCAACAACGTCTGGAACAATTAGGTGTAGAGTCACCAAGTGTAAATTCCACGAGACTCAAAGACAAACTTCTGGCAGAAATTCCAGAACTTGAGGCTCATAAATCTGGCAGAGATGTATTACTTGCATTTCAAAAGGATGTGGGAAAGCACTTGCTCAATCATCTGATCTTTCAGAGGCAGTTATCATTGCTAAAGCAGCAAATATTCTCAGAAATTCTATACTTGATCATCAGTCACGGTTTGATGGCACATTTTCTGAGGCTTGTGTACGAAATTCTGTGCCTCCTCTCTGCTCCAGTTTGTAGGGATGGTTGAGCATGGGGCTGACATCAAGTCACAGTTACGATTTGGAGCATCAAAGTCAGACCAGGCCATTGCACAGCTCATGCAGTTCAACTGCTACTCCCGATACAAAGAGGAGCAACAACTCATAGACACTCCAAAGACAGAGAAACACCATTCCCAGTCTACATGGGACTCTCAGTCTATGCCAAAACCAGGAAGAGAAACCTGGTTGAAATGCTACATCAGTATGGCCTCAGTATCTCTTATGACAGAGTACTGGAGGTCTCTGCACAGTTAGGAGATGCCACAGTTAGCAAATATGTGGAGGAGGGTGGGTCTGTCCCCAGTACTGCGAAAAGGGTTGTTCACCACTGCAGTGATGGACAACATCGACCACAACCCATCTGCAACTACTGCCACTACCTCCTTCCATGGAACTAGCATCTCCATATTTCAGCACCCCACCAAGGAGAACACTGGACAGGAAAGACAGCAACTAAAGTTTGCACCTGAGAAAGTGAGGTCGGTGCCTGAATTGCCGGACACATTCACAAACATCTCACCAGCTTCCTTTCAAACAAAGAACCCTGTGCCACCAAACACTGCAATACCAAAGCCACCCACAGATATCTTGGGGCCACAGCTTGCACTGGAGTATCAGTGGCTAGACAAGGTCATAGTCACCCAGGAAATAGATGATGCAGTGAATCTGACGTGGTCAGCTCATCACGCTTCAATGAAGAGAAGCCCAGAATTTGAAGTAACCATAACTTCATTGCTTCCTCTCCTGCGTGATCAGGCTCATTCTGTTGCTACGATCAAACACGTGATGCAGAAAGTGCAGGATGTCACTGATTTTCTGAACCCTGGCCAGATACCCATAATCACAGCTGATCAGCCAATCTATGCCGTAGCAAAGCAGGTGCAGTGGCAGTGGCCTGATCAGTATGGCGAAGACAAGTATCTGGTAATGTTTGGTGGTCTGCACATTGAGATGGCAGCAATGACATCTCTTGGTACTCTTCTTCATGGCAGTGGTTGGACAGGAGCTCTGGTGGAGGCAGGAGTTGCTTCATCTGGAACTGCAGAATCCTTCCTGTCAGCTGCAAGTGTAACCAGGACACGGCAGATGCACCAGGTTACAGCCTCTAGTTTGTACAAACTCCTGAGGACAGCATACACTGACTACTGTGCTGAGAAAGCAAACATCAATGAGCAGGCATTAGAGTTTGAGGAGTGGTGTGACCTTCGAAGACAGCAGAGTCCACAGTTCCACTTCTGGCACATGGTGTTGTCTATGGAACTTGTGATATTCCTACTGATCAGGTCCTTCCGTGAGGCCAATTTTGTCCTCTACTGCCAGGCATTGCATGAGCTAATACCCTACTTCTTTTCCAACAATAATACAAACTATGCTCGTTGGCTGCCTATTCACCTCAGGGACATGCTTACCCTAGAGAGTTCACACCCAGAGTTGCACAAGGAGTTCAAGGCTGGCAACTTTGTTGTGCACAAGACCAGTCGCCAGTTCTCAGCAATGGCTCTTGACCAAGCTCATGAGCAGACCAATGCCTTTATAAAGGCTGATGGCGGAGCCATTGGGCTGACTGAAGATCCGTCAGCACTCAGAAGATGGATGGTGGCTGGCCCAGAGATCATCCGCTTGGTGTCTGCATACGAAACAGAGGTTCAAAGTAAGGAGTCTAATGAGCAGACAACACACCATGAATAAACACCTCATGCGCAGAAGACATTCTTGGAGAGAGTCAGCAAGCTGTCATTGGCTTTGCAACACTTGGAAGTCCTTTTCAGGAAGAGAGCCAGGATCTGTATTCCATTGACAACAAAGACATTGCCCACCCCAGCTCAGCAGAACTTCTACAGACACACCTTGACAGAGGCCGCACTAAATTTCAGAAGTTTTCAGACTCTTTGGCAAACAATGCAGTCTCCTTCTATGAGCCGATAAAGAAGAACAGAACTGACTTCTTCAGGCAAGAAGCTGCTCCTGTAGAACAGTCAAAGCAGAAACTTCTGAAGGAGGATTGCCAGCTTTTCTCAAAGCTATTTATATCCTGTCAGAGCCGTGAATGTGATCTGCAGGAATTCTTCCAGCACGAGAATCAAACATTCCCAGCTTCCCTTAGTGAGGTGGTAGGCTGTACACATGTCAGAAGTCTCAGCTGACCTCGGTCCTGGAGAGTCATGTTACACTAGAAGACAAAGAACCAAAGACTGATGTCCTCATTGTAGATGGATCAGCTTTGGTCCATGCCTTGCCACCAAAGAAAGGAAAGACCTTTGAGGGCTATGCACTTTGCGACTTCTTGCCTGTGATACAATCCTATAGCAGCAAGTACACATCATCACATCTTGTATTTGATGTATACAATACATCCAGCCTCAAAGCTGAGACCAGGCTCCAACGTGGTCAAGGAGGAAGGCGCAAGGTGACAGACAAGAACACAATTCCATCCAACTGGCGCAATTTCCTAAGACACGATGCCAACAAGACAGAGTTGTTCCAGTTCCTGGCAGACAAAGTTGCCCAGATGTCTGCCACAAATGTTGTCATTGCCACGAAAGGGTCTGCTGTCCTCAGCACTCATGAGGCTAGTCTTCAGGGACTGGAAAAGTGCTCTCATGAGGAAGCTGACACCCGCATCTTTCTCCATGCCAAATATGCCACAGAACATGGAGCCAAGACCATCACGGTTAAAGCAAATGACACAGATGTTCTTGTCGTTGCAGTCAGTGCTTTCTCCACTCTCCACAATCTAGGGCTAGAGAAGCTATGGGTGGCATTTGGCCAAGGCCAGAGCCTGCGCTGGATTGCTGTGCATGACCTGTGCAACTCTCTGGGCCAGGAGAAGGTGAATGGTATGCTCTTCTTCCATGCGTTCACAGGCTGTGATACAGTGTCAGCCTTCCGGAGCAAGGGCAAGAAGGCCGCCTGGCAGACATGGAACATCTTTCCAGAGGCCTCCACTGTGTTCTCCAAACTGAGTCACTACCCTCTCAGAGTGGAAGAGAGTGACCTGAAGGTCCTGGAGAGGTTTGTCATACTTATGTATGAAAGATCCAGCACTGCTGGCACTGTGGATGAGGCTAGACTTGATATGTTTGCCAGAAAACAAAGGGCATATGAGGCCATTCCACCAACCAGGGAGCTCTCCTCCAACACACCAAGCGTGCTGCGTGCCAGGCTGGTTGTGTGTGGGGGCAGGCCACCCAGTGTCAGCCACAGCCAGAGAACCCTGCTGAGTGGGGATGGCAAAGTCTGGTGAAGCATGGCAAGTCCTCTGGACAACCAACTCGCCCTTAGCCAAGAGTTGCCAACAGCTTACCAAATGTGGATGCAAAGCAGGCTGTCAGGAAAGGTGCAAGTGCTACAAGCTGGGTCTTCCTGCACAGCTCTGTGCACTTGCAAATGTGAAGTCTAGATAAATATTGCCCTCTCTTCAGTAGATAATCTAGCTTGAGCATCCAACGTGTCATGCTATGCCTACCTTCTTATCCTCGAATTTTTCAAAGGTGTAGGTTGAGAGACCTATACATAGATTGGTTGCGTTTAGTCCGTATTTCTCTTCTTTTCTTTTTATGGTTACAGTCTTAGACACAATGTTGTATGTGACCATACCATTACTATTTCAGTTGAAAATAGCGTATTAGTTAAACTGTCTGATCACATGAATATACCATTAAATAAAAACAGTTGGTCTCTATGTTGCTAGCGCTGTGGATAGAAACTTGATGATGATAAAGATGAAGAACTGGAAGGTCTTGAGGAAATTAGTGTTGCGGCTTCAGTGTATAGGAATGATGAATCTATGGATGATATTACTGAAGAATGCAACATGGATTTAGAGGCAAATAAAGCGAGTGATATTGAAGATGATTTAAAAAATAACGATAAAGGTTCAGACATGATGTCAGAAGGTCAGTTTAACGTAGATTTAGAAACTGTAGGTAAATTAAGGCTCACTAAAGGAAAATCCTCTAAAGAAATAAAGAAGGAAGCGAAAATGAATGGGAAAGGTAGGTTGTCAAATAAAAAGAAAATGTAATTCTTTCATTTCTGTTTTTGGCTTTATAATGGCTCTTTCTGTTGCCACTTTAAATATTAATGGCTTAAATGAGGTAAATAAGCAAATAAACGCTGTGTCCCTCTTCATGTACTATAAAATTGATATTCTGCTAATTCAAGAGCATAATGTTAAAGATATTTCAGTTCTGAGTTATCTCACTAATTTAAAAGGAAGTACAATGATATGTATAAATAATAAAGCCAGCGTAGAATTGTGGGTGTAAGAGTATGTTACAATAATGTATTATACCTATTATAAATGTGTATGTTCCATCTGGTACAAGTAAATCTGCTGAAAGGGAAGACTTCTTTAGAAATGAAATATTGTGCTGATTACATAATAATGATTATCTCATTTTTGGAGGTGACTTAAGCTGTATAACAAGCACAAGAGATTGCAGTAATAATAACAAAGCCTTGTTGTTTAAGTCTATGAGTACTCTTGCTTTGAAAGACAATTACACATTCTGAAACTGAATATCAGAGTACACTTACGTGAAAACTATGGATCCAGAGAGATAAGATATATACTGTAAAGTTATTTGATAATATAATATCTGTTGACACCGTTCCAGTAAGTTTTTTCAGATCATAGTATGGTTGTTCTGAGGTTAAACACAACACACAAAATTTGCACAGGGTATTGGAAGTTAAATGTGAAAGTTTTAGATTCTGATGAAATTGGAGAAAATTTTGGGCATGTATGGCAGTGTATAAAACAGAAAAAAGGTACATATCATAATATACTTGTCTGGTTGGAATGGGAAAAATTACAGTGTAAAAATTTCCTTATCAAATTGTGTAAAAAGCTATCACAAGAAAAGTATGGCTTGCTGAACTAACTGCAAACAAGATAACGTAATTTTTATAACAGTAACTACAAAATTAGTGTAAATTATGGCAGTATCACACTTTTTAAGAATAGGATTTGTGACATCCAGAATGAAAATTTAGAAGGTATAAAGATAAGAGCCAAACTAAATTATCTTTCAATGAGTGGAATAAATGTCTGGACATCTACTTGGTGCCGAAAAAAAGAAAAATCATTCTAGCATTACTAGCATAAAAAAAACAGATGGTTCCATTATAGAAAGCACAGAAGGAATTTATGTTTTTATTAAGGAGCATTTTGAAAGATTGTTAAGTATAACAGCAGGTCAGGAAAAAAGCCAAGACTTTTCTTAGCTTCTGTCATTCTGGTTTAGACCAAGAAGATGTCAATTTTTAAGTAAAGATTTAGAAGATTTAGGTTTTCGATGAGAGTATTAAATGGAAGTGTTCCTATTAAAAAAGTTTTGGTGTATAATAAAGTTGATATTATGGAGGTATTAAAATTCATTGTCACTATGAAATATATATCAGATAGTCAATACTTGGGTATAAATAAAACTATTAGCTAAAACAGGAGATTTATCCTTGGTGGAAAACTGGAGACCTATATTCCTATTGAATGTTGACAATAAAATCTTTGTTAAAGTTTTAGCAAACAGACTGAGATGTGTTACTGGGAAGATTATCTCCCCAGAACAATATTGTGCTGTGAAAGGAAGGTCAATTATGAACTGTAATAATACGATTCGAGATGTGATTTTTCATGCAAAACAAAACAGACAAGACTTGGCAATCTTAAGCTTAGACTGGTTTAAGGCCTTTGATAGGGTCAATATGGATTTTGTTTTTAAAGTAATGGAGAAATTTGGTTTACCAGATGACTTTGTGGCTCTAGTCAGAAATCTGTATAAGGATTGTGAAAGTTGTATTTTCGTTAATGGGTTTATTAGTTCCCCTTTTTTGTATTAAAAGGTCTGTAAGACAAGGCTGCCCGATGTCAATGCTGCTATATCGTATATTTCAAGAGTAATAACAAAGTAGTAGGTCCAAGCCTTCCTAATAGTGTAAATATATGTCTGCAGGTTTATGCAGATGATTCATCTATAATTTTGTCAACTGATGATTCAGTTAGAGAGTGTTATAGGTGAATACAATTGTTTGAACTTGCGAAAGGTGCACAGCTAAACAAAGACAAAACTAGTATAACTGGTTTTGGTAAATGGGAGAACCGAAACATCTGGCCTCTTAGTTGGCTGAAAACTGTTGAAAGTATACAAATTCTTGGTATAGTTTATTATTGTCATTTTGAGGTTACGTGTGAAGAGAATTGGTCTCGCATTGCTAAAAATATTAAAATATCAGTAGGTATGCTTAGTCAAAGACAATTATCTATTTTCCATAGGGCTATTATTATTAATTCTCTAATTTTGTCCAAAGTTTGGTATATTTCAAACACCTTGCCTCCATCAAAAAAATACATTGACCAAATAAATATCCATATTTTCCGATATATCTGGAGGGCACTTACCATCCCTAAGCAGAGATACTCTTTCTTTGTCTAAAGAAAAAGGTGGATTGGGAATAATAAATGTTTATTTTAAATCATCAGCGATTTTCAGTTCGACAGCTCTGAATAATAATAGAAAGTATATTGGTTCGAGTAATTTCTGTTGCAAGATGAGAATAAGCTTTTGTTGGATTTGCAGGAAATAAATGAGGTTTCATTTGTGCCAACATCATTTTATTCAGTAGCAACTGGTGTAATCAGAAAAGTTTGTCGCTATGAAAAATTTCCTAACTTAAGTAGTAAAGACTGCTATAATTTTATAAGGCCAGAAAAATGCACAAAAAAACCTTCAAGAAAGTTATCCACTTTTGGACTGGAAAATGGTATGGGAGAGCATAAACAAACCTTTCATTGGTATCATGGAAAGAGAGTTTGCTTTTAAATATGCTCATGGAACCTTGGCGACCAACAATCGGTTGAAAATTTTAAATATCAGAAACAGTGATAAATGTGATAATTGCGAAGATGTTGAATACATATTGCATACTTTTTATTTTTTGTAGTCACATAAAAAACAACATTGATGTCTTTCAAAAGCGTGCTACTCCATCCGTGCAACGTAAACAGAGACAAGTTTTTAAATACATTAATGTTCAGTTTCAATTATAGGGCAAAAAAAAAAAGGATCATAATAGTGCCACTGTATTAATTGTAGGGTATTTCTATGCTCTGTGGGTTAGTAAAAAGAAACGTTATACGAAAGCGGAAACAGGTGCCTTTGTTAAGAACAATTTTTGTTACGATAGGTGGCTATTAAAAAATAATTATAAAGAGAGAATAAGTAAAATGTTCGGCAAAGAGTACATTAATTACTGTTTTTGAGTAACAAAAGTTAAAAATAAAAATTCATAGGAGGAACTCTATTAAATGCCATGGGCTTATCATGAAAATTAGGCAAGTATAAGTATTACTTAAAAGGTTATAAGAATTGTTATGAGGGTTGTAAATATTCCAGAAATTGTAGTTGTGATCACTGCCATATTTGTATCATTAAATTATGGAATGTAACTCACTAAGAATTTAGGAATTATAATATTACCAGTGTTGAGATTTTTTTTTAACATTGATGTATGTGAACATATTGTACTCCTGGAAAAAAGAGAAATTATTATTGTAAAATTTTGTAAATACCGTGAAATAACTATAAAACTTCATTAATGTATTTTTCTAATAAAAGATGAAAAAATTAGGGCATAGGGTTATCACATTCAGTCTATTCTATACTCCTCAGTTGTTTTCTGTTACTATTTTTAATTTCATTTAGAATTCCACCTTCCTAATAATTTTCGCTTTCAGTCGGTCACTGACTGTTTTCGAACTCAAACTACTCATTGCCTTCTCCAATACAAGTCACGTTCTTAATGCATTTATACCCTGTCATCCTGGAGGTTATTTATTCCCGCTCTTCTTCCTCCTACTCCCTGGTTCTTACCTCTTCCCTCTCGTCCAGCACCCCCTAACCCCGCCCCTGTCCGTCGACCTAAAAAGCCAACTTCGAAACCACGAAAGGAATTTCTATTCGTCCCTTGCGAAGGATCCTCCTCCTCTCAAAATTTGCCTACCCTCCATGCAAGCAATCATCTTACCTCTCTTCTCTCTCACACGACTTCCCTCTTCTCTCTCTATTTACTTTTTCTTTCCTTCCATATCGCGTTCATGCCTCAGTTCCTCCTTTTGATTCTAATCTGTTTATTCGATTAAACTGTTCCTCTGACGATCATCAAAGGACTCGGTGCTGGATGACACAAAACTCATGATGAAACAGTCAATATGGAAGAGCGTTCGTATGAAAACACTGGTTAATGGCATACTGGATTCACCATAACTTTTGTGTCAGTTTTCATGGGAAACTTCTTTGGTGAAGAGGAATCGAAATATCTTGAAACTGTTTGCGAGTTACCCTTGAGTCCTCAAACTTGAGGTTTAATTAGGGAACACTGGCTAACAACTGAATGGTATGCATTGCTTAAAAGTGAATCAGAAGACTCATTACACCATTCTAATAAACTTTAGTTATTATGAAAAAAAGGTGTTTATTTCCTATTTCCAGGGTTCTGATATTTATCCAAGATTATTCAAATTCCGCTCATTCTATGGATAAATTGCCCTATAAGATATTTTATTATCTTAATAACAGTTTAATTCCTGCTTCATTTTACTTTTTATACGTATACGAACATGAATACGCATACACACACACACACACACAACACACACACATATATATATATATATATATATATATATATATATATATATATATATATATATATATATATATATATATATATATATATATATATATATATATATATATATATATATATCTGTGTGTGTGTGTGTGTATGTGTGTGTATGTGTGTGTGTGTGTTAAACTAGGGGTAAAGAACTTATCACAAAGGACAATGCTGATTTGACTGAAGATGGCTGGTCTAGTAGAACATAAGAAGAAAAGGTAATGAGCTGAAGGCCTTACTAGAAAGGGATTTTGAGCTAAACTCTTAGAATAACTAAAATCACATATATTTACAATAACATGATCAGAAGAAGGGGAATAATTAAGACAGGTAAATGGGGTCCCGCCAGAATGCAAAAAAAAGATGAAAATATGATCACTGAGGTGCCGGGATCTCACTTCAAGGGCAACGAAAATTAGATTGTGATGGTTTGGGCACAGCAATAAAAGACAATCGAAGGAAAAGGTCCACAGCAGGAAGACTCTGTCTGCAATGAAGAATGCATACGATTACTTGGCGAAATTGGTGCAAATAAGGGAGCTAGGGTGTGCTGATGGAGCTAAGATTCCTCGATTGGAAACCTACGAACACTATTTAATAACAAGGCAGGTCTATAGGAGAATTTGCATTTGGAAACGGAAAAATGAGTAGCAAAACAAATTCCTGGCACTTTACCTTACTCTGAATAGATGAGTCATTGCAGATGTACCAGTGAAGGAGAGAGGAGGGCGGGGGCGAATTTGGGAAATTGGCACTGGAAAGATACTGGACTGAATATGCAGTCACGTTGGGGGAACAGGTTTTAAAGGCACAGAGGTCAAAGGAGACAGTGTGTATGTCAGAAATGTGTCCGGGGGTGTCACTCGTGTCTCTAACAAGCGCGATAGGGGCAGCCTCTTTTATGCACTCGGCCTTGGCAGGATTAAGTTTTTCATTCTCTCAGACATCCCATTTTCTATGGGCTTTGGTGAACTACCTTTGACCTAGTCGGTCACTCTGTGGGCCACGTAGTAAGATTTGGCCTTGTGGGTTGTTTGTGCACAACGCTGTCTGTCCGATTTTCACTTCTGCTACCAGACGAGTGGGTATTATCTCCAATTGATGGCTTAATAACCTGGAAAGAGGGTTTAACTAAGTCACAAGTTCAGGGAAAGGGGATAAAGGGCCACCAAGGGGATTTTTTTTTTGTGAAGAAGCAATTACTCCATGACTGACTGTTACTGTCATTAGAGAGATAAAATTATTTTACTTTACTTTAAGTTCTTTGAAAACAAGTTTACTTTACTTTAGTTCTTTGAAAACAAGGTTCTTGAAAGGCCAGTTGCCTTGGGAAGGCTATCTCCCATTGCAACTCCCCTAACAAGTTAACATATCACACCTTCAGTTGGATGAGAATGTCCACAAGCAAGGCAACTTGACTTTAATTTTATTTTCCCGGTGAAATAAACTGCAAACTATGTTACATCCTTGTTAATAATTATGTTATCGTAGAAATTAATTGCTGGTGGAAGTTAATGCTTTAAGTAAATTTTGTTGTTACTCTAAAACAGCATGTGTAGCAAATTATAAGCAAAATATTTCATGAATGTATATCCCTTGACAAAACGTAACAACATAAGAATATGGTTATAAGATTATTACTAGCGCAATATCTAAGAGTTAATCATGCACTTAAATGTAAAGCTAACTTTGTTATGCAAAGTCATGCAGTTAACTTGCCTTGATGAGTCGGTACAAATGCAGTATTCATGGACGTTGTCGGTTTACAGATGTATGTAAATTTTTCCAAAATCTTCCATTTCCTTTCTTGAAGTGAAGAGGCAATGCGTGAATAGAACGGTTTCTATTGCAATAGAATATGAAATCTTCATCAGTAAGCAAAATACTCTGTAAGGTGGTCCTCTGGGGCTTATCATTCAATGGATATTTTAATCTAGATTGATTAAAATTCGTTATCCCGTTCTTGAGAAATCCTGTTGAATCCTGCTCATACGCACACTCACCCGCACATATACAAACGCGGTGCAGCAGTAATGAATCCATCCAAAGTAATAATAATGAAACCCTCGGAAGCATAAAAGATAAACATGTACTTATTAAATTAAATTCATGATTTTTGTTAACTAACTTAACGGCAGTACTAATTCGGATAACCATCCTTCCATTGACCAGATAAATAGTCTTGGTAAGGCAATATCCTTCCTCTGATATAAGTGTTACCTGTACCATAGATGAAAAAGTGTGGAAACAATGAAACAGTGCTAAGAAGACTCAAAAGGTCGGCGTAGGAGGCGGTCGGCTAAAGGGATATTGTTGAACTAATCTAAGGGTTTAAGGTAGAGTAAAGAAAAGAATATTGGAAGCCTGGTCACACCAAACAGAAATAAATAAATTAAATAAAAACTACTATTGATTGGAGGGTGGATGATCAACATACCGATTTGCAGCCCTCTAGCCTCCGTAGTTTTTAAGATCTGAGGGAGGACAGAAAAAGTGCGAAAACTAAAAAGCCACTTTCTGGGATGATAGGAATTTTATAATGCTCTTGGGAGAGATAAATAATGACAAATAGTGTTTTATCGCTTTTAGTTTTCTGTAAAAGAAAACTATTGTGCCTGCTTTGTCTGCCCGTCTGCACTTTATTCTGTCCGCACTTTTTCTGTCCGCCCTCAGATCTTAAAAATTACTGGGGCCAGAGGGCTGTAAATTTGTATGTTGATCATCCACCCTCAAATTATCAAACATAACAAATTGCAGCCCTCTAGCCTCAGTGTTTTTTTTTTTTTTTTTATTTAAGGTTAAATTTAGCCATAATTGTCCTTCTGGCAATGATATAGGACAGGACCCCACCGGGCAGTGGTTAAAGTTTCCATGGCTGCTGCTCATACAGCATTATACCGTGACCGCCGATAGATAGATCTGTTTTCGGTGGCCTTGATTATACGCTGTAGCGGCTGTACAGAACATCGATTACGCCGAAAAACTTCGTCGCATTTTTTACTTGTTTATTTCAAGTAAGTTATAGTTTCCAATACCAGTTAATGAAATCGAATCTTTATCTATAGAGCTTTGATAGGGCAAATATTTTACAAGTATGATATTGATTTATATATTCTTCTTCTTCTTCGTTTTAACGTGCTTTTTTCCCCATTTTTATATGGGGTAAGCACGATGCCTTCTTTTCGAAGGACTTTGATTTGGCGTATGGACGAATAAATTCTAAATCTATCTTGTATAAGAAGTGAACCTTCGTTTATTTAGTGGGTGTTTGTTCGTAAGTATAGTGCTGGTTTGATTATCTTTGTAATAAATACTCTAATTAGCAAAAATTATGTCTTCTTATATTTTCTAAAAAATATCAGAAAAGTGGCAAATATTTATTCTGTATGAAAATTTTTAATTATCCGTTTACATTAAAAAAAAACATTACCTTGAAATCATTATGGTAATCAAATGGCAATAGAACAGTTTAACATAACACCGTTACAATCGTATATCCAAAGTAGATTTTAAGCCAAAGATATTCCTTGCGATGCAAGAAGCAGGTACCAGGTGGTACAGGTACCTACTTTTGTAGAAATGGCCTCGTCCATGCGTTTCAAGATACGTGTGTGTAGATTCCGAATTCTCTTAATGCAATGCTAAACTTAATCGTGTATCGCAAATAATACTTGGAATTCACAGAGACAATGAAAACTTGTTAGGAAATAGGGTATTATAAACTTTGGTATTGTATCGCGATGTCGAATGTGTACTGTTACTGCTTGTCGAGTATGACACAGGTCTTAACTGCATATGAATAAATGAGTGAATGGAAATATTGTTCATTACTCTGTATAATTGTTATAGCATAAAATGACATGAACTAAAACTGTAATTACTCTGTTACTGCTCGTCATAAACTCAGTACCAACAGGAGCAAGTATTCTGGAATAGTTAAAAGAACTGCATGATTATATAATTAAAGACCTAATTTTAAATCAATAGACAAATAAAAGGCACATATGAGACGAAGGAATAAATAAGTGAAAACGACTTAATTACGTAACGATTAAATAATGTATAAAAAGTACCTTCAAATTAAAAAATGAATAAGAAAACGAAAAATAAATAAATCTACGGATAGAAGAGTTAATAGTTACTTACACCACTCAGTATAGACATTTATACATAAATGGATATTAACATATGCTCAATTCATTCCTCGTGCGGATGACATCCGGATAACAATCATCGACTTTTAATCCTGGCTCAAGTCTCGTCTCGTGACGTCAGAATTCTCTCAGGACATATCGACTACGACCTCCACTTACGTGAAAGACTGTGTTCTGGGATTTCTTCGTTTGGTTATTGGCTTCATTTTTCAGATGAAGTAACTGAGCTGATTCCACCAATACTGGATTTGTTTTGGGAGACCGAGAGAGAAGCAAATGAGAAACGATTACTGAGAATTATGAAGACAGATTGAATCCTTTCTCTCTTTCTCCTCTCTCATTTCATTTTGGAGTTCTGGCTAAGGTTGAGTCATTTGCTCCGTCAATACAAGATTGACTTGTGGGTGTTTGGTCTATGTGAGATACTCTCTCTCTCTCTCTCTCTCTCTCTCTCTCTCTCTCTCTCTCTCTCTCTCTCTCTCTCCAATTCATTTTCATTTCCATTGCTGAGATGCTACTTTATCCTACTGACCACTTCCAGAGGACTTTTATTTCATTTACTGCAAAACTGTGATACTGTCTTTCAGTAGACCTTATTGCTGTCGGTGGTCCTCAGTTCAAGAGAGGCTGTAATAATCGTCAACAGCGCCATGCATCTTTGCCTTCGATTGTCTGACTTAAACAGTGCTGTTTACTTGAGCCTGTTTTGAACTGGTAGATTTTAATTTGTGTTTGTTGACATATTTCTACTCTTTCATCACAATTCTAGTCGTTTTGGCTACGGGAGAGAAATTTTTGGGAAGAAACCTCTCTCTGACCAAGTTCCAATTCAGAAGTCTGTTTATAATTAACAAGTGATTTAACAACGTAATTAATTTAAGATTCTTATTATTTCCGGTGAAGATAAAATTTCCTTTTTCAACAGAATTTGCTTTCTGATAAAAGAAAAAAATAATAAAATTCATGTTTCAGTGTGAGTATACAACGCAGAGTTTTTTAATAATAATGGAATGATCTTTCTTCACCTTTTTAAAACGTCTGAATTTATCAACTTATCAGGAAACTGATAAAACTCCTAAGCAAACAACAACAAAATATTTTTTTATTCATTTCATATATGTCGAACTTATTTTTTCGGCATACTATACCTCAAGCGATGCTACGATCTCAAAAATAAAATGAACAAAATAAACAAAAATTTTCGCTGAATCCTGAGCTTTCTGTTTGTCTCGATGTGATTAAGAAATCATTCTCTCGATTAGAGAGGGGAAAACACATGTTTTCCTTTCCCATTTTTAGACAATTGTCCTATGAAGTATAAATAAGTGAGATAACATATGTGTTTTTATCGTAAAAAATACTCACGGAGATTTCTTCAGCAATTGGAAAGTGAATGTTTTGTATATGCATATTTTCTTGTTGGAAAATATTACGTTATGGCCACATTACTCTTAAAATTCAGCCTTGGGCACATCCAATGGTAGAAATTTACAATACTGCTTCCACACCACAATATCGTGGACTTTATCTGAAAACAAGACTGATTCCTTTAATTACAGAACCTGAAATAACCAGTGAATAAATCTGAGAGAATTCCATACGGAAACATCTCTCGTTTCGTAGAGAATTGTGCGTAATTTTTCATATACAATTTTCTATTATTGTTTGTTCATGATTCTTTTAGAGTTACTTGTTTAATAGCGAGCAAGCACTATGACTGTTTATCCAGAGAGAGAGAGAGAGAGAGAGAGAGAGAGAGAGAGAGAGAGATAGAGAGAGAGAGAGAGAGAGTTCTACATTTCACAAAGATAATCATCAATAGCATGATTTTACACAACCTAGCAGGAAGTCAGTATTTTACTTTATAGCAAATTATTCTCTTCTTTTTAAATAAGAGCAAAGGGGTAAAAAAAAAATGAAAATACCAGGAAACCATGAGTCTTTGACATAAGTATAAGTGGCATAAAAATAGTGATCATAGAACCATAACAATAACTGATACAAGATGAGGGAAATCAATGATTCAAATGAGGAAGTAACTTTTGCAGTGTGTTGATTTGGGAGGATGGAAGCAGACATCCTTGTTTTGCTTAGTGCGACGGTAATAAGTTTAATTATATGTTTTCATATTTTAGATCATGCAGACTTACAATAGTGACATATCGACTTTGACCTTCAGACAAACCAGTGTAGCAGTTTATAATCCCCCCAAATATCACAAATTAACTGAGAAGGAAACTGACAGGAAGAATCTCTTCAGCTGGAAAATCGGATGAATCATTTTTCCTAAGGAAAGGAATGAGTATGATTAGAGACTTACTGCATTATCATTTTGGATATTCGTAGACTGATACTGCAAGCAAATAATAAAATGATTGAAGCGAAAGAGGAAAAATTCAATATTATGATAAAATTAGTAAAATTTTTTACAAATAAAATCTAAATACTATTAGATGCCACTTTGTCTTAAAGATTTGTTACACACACACACACACACACACACACACACACACACACACACACACACACACACACACATATATATATATATATATATATATATATATATATATATATATATATATATATATATATATATATATATATATATATATATATATATATGTATATATATAAATATGTGTGTGTGTGTATGTGTGTGTGTGTTTAACAAATCTTTCTCGACAATTCCTCATAGAATAAGCTTAATAGTCAGCTCCCTTCTCCATTCTTGTTGTTGACCCACCATATATGACTGTTGACTGGGTACTAATTCATTACTTAGGTCATCAGAAACACGAGATGTTTCAGAAAGGGGACCGAACATACTTTTGTCCAGCCCGGGTTCGGTCTCTAGACTCTTCGTCAATTTCTAACGAAGATATTCATCTCGAGAAGGTCACATGATGGTCTATCTGCCAAGTGTTAGTAGACTCTATTAACTATTTTTCAGACACCTTTCTAAAACACTCTCACCAAGACACCGGTAAGAACGTTACCTTTTCGCGAAAATGAATACGTCTCCAGCTTCATCCTATTTCTTCCACTATCTGGAATCAATGTTGTGACAGGAGTGGTGATCATTTTCCACAGATATCATATGTGCGTTTAATAATTTTATTTGTCTAAAAAATTCAGAAAACAAGTTGGAAAAAAGTTCAGCATAATCTGAAAATATCTTAGAAAGGGAAGAAGAGAAGTTCCTTGCAGAATCTCTTCGGTAGTATTTTTTGGTAAGAAATTCTTCCACATCAGCTAAAAATGAAGTGCACACCAAACTCAAAACCAAAACCTCATCTGCAATTCAAATTTCCTGTCTGCATCTTCCATCACCGCAGTTCTTTTATTTATTTATTTATTTTTTTTTTTTTTTTTGCACGAGCTGACTGCGTTTTAGAGGTTATGATAAACTAATGGATACCCATTTTTTTATTTATACCTAATCATCTCTGAGTGGTAATCATTTTCCGAATCATACTTCACAGGACGAAAATCATTTTTTTTTTTACAAAACAATTATAAGTCTAATCTAGCTTTGAGGATAAGAATAAGTTCATGACTCAGTATTAACATTTACGGCATTTATGTTCAGAAGATAAAATCAGGATTGAATATGAACTAAATAAACATACTAAAATATCGTTGAGAAGAGTTGTAAATTACTAAGATTACTTCAAGTCTATTTATGCAGATAGTGAAATAGGGGCACCATGGAATGAAACTAGGGCTATTGTTCCCCTTAATGAACATCCCTTTGTTCTGACAAGAGCATGATTGCCTCCATTTAAATGAAAAGAGGTTAGCTTTAATGAAGGCGATAAACAATCAAACACGATTTACATGCCTTGCTAACAAAACAAAAGAGAAGAAAAAAACTTACACGTTTTTCTGCACGTGTTTCCTACTTGTATTGAAAAGTACGACATTTTACTCACTAGTTATTTCGAATCTCTTTCAAAAGCAACCATTTAAACACTGGGAGATAATTAGCATTCATTCTTTTATCCTAAACACAAGTCACTTTTCTGTCCTATGAACGAAACTGCAAAGCAAAATCTGTTTGCCATGACGACGAAGGATGATCACGAAGGACACAGCTTCAATTTGTTTTGGTTCATCAACAAAAGTTTCTGTTTTTTCAATGATTGCAGAAATGTAAGAGAATGGAGAATTACTAATATTCCTGTGATTGTATTTGTATTTTCATTCGTACTTGTCTCCTTCGAAACACTGAGTGTTGGGCATTGCCTCGATAATGGTTGTACGGATGTTTATCAACCTAGATACAAACGCTCATTACGTGACTTCCTCTAGATATGCAGCCTTTGTTCCATATCAGGGAAAGCTTCCACGTTTTAAACTAATTAAACATATAGTACGTTGCTCATTATGGCCCTCATTCAAACATTCAGCCATCTAGAAAAAGGGAGAAACCAGGAAATTGACTTAATTGATTCCGACGGATTTCTAAGATGTTGGAAAAGAAGAGAGAAAATATGAGAAAGAGTTAAAAAGAGACAACCAGAGAGCCAGAGAAGAGAAAAATGTCCTCAAAATTATTCTTAAGAGTTCATTAACGAGGACAAACAGCGCGGCCAATGTCTCTCGTGCATAATGATATGTATTCCACGTCGCTCTACCTCTCAAGAAAAATTTCTCTATAGGAAGGCCTCATGTCCATTAACTTTCCTCATGGATTTTTTTTTTTTTTTTCTTCTCAACTCTCTTCTTTTTATGGGCTCGAGTGAGTGCATCTATCAAAAAAAAAAAAAAAAAAATGCGCCGAAGAAACCTCGGCGCAATCGAGTTCTCTGTCCAGTGGTGGCCTCAGCCACGGCTCATGAAACTCTTAGCCGCGACCCATGAAATTCAGCCATGGTACCTATAGCGCTGCCGGAAGTACGATATGGCTAACTTTAACCTTAAATAAAATAAAAACTACTGAGGCTTCAGGGCTACAATTTGGTATGTTTGATGATTGGAGGGTGGATGATCAACATACTAATTCGCAACCCTAAGCCTCAATAGTTTTTAAGACCTGAGGGCGGACGGACAGACAAAGCCGGCACGATAGTTTTCTTTTACACAAAACAAAAAAGAGCCTTACAACGCACAAAATTTGCTTGTACTACTAGATAATAATATGAAAGGTAAAGCCCATCTTAAGAATTTTGTGGTTAACGTAGCATTTAAGAACAATGAAACATGTACTTCCGACAATACTCAAGGGTATGTTTTCAAAATTCCATGTAAGCCTCGTGAAAACTTTTGTACAGGACAAATTGGTAAAGCACTGGCAGAGAACAGATCAGCTTAAAAAAAGTGTAAGATATGCACAGGTGAACAATGGAAATTTTGTACATGTTAGCGGAAACAATCATGCAACCAAATAACAGGAACAACAAAGATAGCTTATTCTAATAATGTACTGGAAAGAAATGTCACTGAATCTAGCTTTATAACCGAAGGTTATGGCCATAGTGATTATCAATCAGGGGATGTATAAACTTGATCCCACAATTTCAAATAAAAATTGTAAAATGTAAAAAAAAATAAATTTTTACATTTTACAATTTTTATTTGAAATTATGGGATTAAGTTTATATAAAGGATTATCATTGTAAACACAGTACGGAGGGCAATAGTAATAATGAGTTTTTTCCACCCTCCCCTTTGACGCCTGTCAGGTGTGGATTTTTGTCCCCAACGGTTGTGTATATGTTCGTCGATCGTACTGGGACTGTAGCATATAATGTATATTGTGATTTCTGCCATCATGTACCAGCCACTTGTTAATGGCTTGAAAATAAATTGAAACCGGTCAGTCTCTTATTTTTTCCACCCATGATGAAGCGTTATATATACATACACACATATCTCTATATATCTATATATATATATATAATATATATATATATATATATATATATATATATATATATATATATATATATATATATATTATATATATATATAAATATATATATATATATATATATATATATATATATATATATATATATATATATATATATATATATATATATATATATATATATATATATATATATATATATATATATATATATATAGTCACTGATCACTGCAACCCACCTCCAGGTGGATAATTAGAAGAAATACTACCTCTCTTGGAGAGATTCGAACCGGCACATGCTGCTGAAACCACTGTAAACCGCACACTGCCAAGAAGAAGAAAAAGAACCTATATCAGCTCATTTATAAATTTATTCATCGGAATCAGGTGCTTTCACCATCTGACCACTGTGCTTGTTGTGCACTGACTTTGAATCCCACTTCGCAACCTTATAATCTAGAGCAGAAGATCTTGACACACTTCCTTATGTACTAGCTAATTTGGCAGCAAATATCCAGCCAACTGCTTTTACCCAGAGACCCGTTCAGCTTCCAACTACAAGGTCCGGAGGTGAACTTTGATATCTGTCGGCAAAGACAGTTACCGAAAAAAAAATCGAAGGTTGAGCATAAGAAATTCAGTTAATGACACTACATTAATTCAAAGCTATTCTTTGACATCTCTCTCTCTCTCTCTCTCTCTCTCTCTCTCTCTCTCTCTCTCTCTCTCTCTCACACACTTTAGTAGTAATAATCTTGCTTTTAAGTGAACGTGCCAATACTGCTTCTTCCCTGCCCTAGGTCAATTAATGGCTTTTTGATTGTGACTCGATTTGCTCAGTGTAGTTATGGACAGCTTTATTTTTGTAACAATATGATAGAGCAGACTGAGTTTCTAATACTGTGTCTCAAAATAACGATAAATTATTTTCATATAAGCATATTTTTTTTTACCTTTCCAGACCAGTCTTTATGTTTTATTCAATCTATACACTATTTTTAATGTAATGTTTTCACGCAATGAATTCGAAAGCCTAAAATTAATTCATTACACACACACACACACACAAACAAAGAAGAGAGAGAGAGAGAGAGAGAGAGAGAGAGAGAGAGAGAGAGAGAGAGAGAGAGAGAAAGAATTTCATTTAATGATCGTTCGCTATTTCACAGACTATGTGTCAGCGTACTAGGAACAAGTTGGAATTCACCAAATTGACACAAGGGGAACTCCATATAATTTAATACAGGTGACTACGCTTCTCAAGAGTTATTTGTGAGAATACTTATGGAAGTATTTCATGTCATTGACACTCTGGGAGTTACGGTCACTTCAGATACTGAAAATATATTATGAAGAATTAAAACTGCAGTTCTAATCAAAGTGGACTGTAATCACTTGTATTTTTTAATAATCGAAAAGTGTGCTTTTTATTTGTCAGTGGTAGTTCTTTCTTTGTCAGAATCCATTTATTACTTTTGCATTGAAAGAAATGATACAGCGTTTATAGCTATTATTCCTTCATCCTTTAACAGTTATTCTACAAAAATAGATTTAAGGGAAGAAAGAGCCGAGTCTTTTTACTGAATTAAATGGGCAGTCATTTGAAATGTAAAATTACAGGTGAGAAACAATGACTCGCATATTTCGACGGGACGAGTAAGAATTTCAGTTTTGTTCAGTTAAATATATATCGAAGTTGTTGGTCTAGTGATTTTCTATGAAACCCTATTTTACAAATTTTAATCACCAAAATACCTACAAGACAGGAAGGTACTTACGAAAATAAACGTCTTTTGTCAATTGACACACTATCATAAAATACACTATTCTTATGTATATATTTTATGAAAAAGAAGAATTAACTTAAGGAAAAAACCATTACTGTTGTAAAAATGGTATAAATATAAAATCATTAAATCAAAACCAGCATAATATAAATTTAAATACCAAAGAGAGAGAGAGAGAGAGAGAGAGAGAGAGAGAGAGAGAGAGAGAGAGAGAGAGAGAGAAGAGATAAATTAAAAACCTACTCCAAAAAAAAAGTTTTTCTTTTAATGAGCCTCCGAAGTTCTTTGATTCCCCAGCCTTCCTTAAGACACAGCTCGAGGAACAGGCACCTAACTGGCACTGCTCAACGAAGAACTTGTTTAAAACAAGTATTATGACCGAGAGGGGACCTCACTGTTTGCTGCTTCTCAGTGGCTGTAAGAAATGCTTTAGTAGAGTATATAATGTCACGTAATATGAAGGAAAAGTTCTGGAATATATACTTATATATATATATATACATATATATATATATATATATATATATATATATATATATATATATATATATATATATATATATATATATATATATATATATATATATAGAATCTTTCCTTTCATATTATATATGACATTATATCCTCTAATAAAGCATTTCATACATATAAACAGTATATATATACACACACACACATACATACATACACATATATATATATATATATATATATATATATATATATATATATATATATATATAATATTTTAAATGAATAAATTAAGAACTAAACATTATCGTTTTCAGGTGGACGGAACAGCATAGAAAAATACTGTCTACTTATCTAGGATCGAATGGTATTGCACGCAGTTGTTACCCATGATAACAATGATGTTCTCCAAAATGTGTATGCAAAGCGAAAGGGGGTTATCAAAATCTTTCGATTGGAGATATGCATACAACAAAGAAATATATCATCCCTCTTCGGAAATTTAATTAAACACAATGAATGAAATAAGGAAAAACAAAGAAAAATATATCACAAATACCTGTCGTTATGATCTCAGTCACATCTATATTGGAACGACAATAAAAAAATAAAAGCCTCAAAACTCAGATCCTTTAAAACAAAAATTCGTTAACTTAAAAAATCTCTTTTCAGTTTCCCTGCAGCTTAGTCTTAAAAATGCAAAAATGTCGGGCAATAAAACATTCCGTCAGGTATTTTTAGACATCCTTTAAAACAAAAATCTAAAGTCCTCGAAAACTTCTGTAGCAAATATTTTTAGAAGTTTGAAATTTGAGATTAAAGGAACGTGAAAGAAAGAAACACATGCGTCTGCTTTTTACTTTTATAGAAAAATTCAAACCTTTATGGATTTCAACTTTGCTTACCTCGTGGACAGTCTCAAATCAATCATTTCGAGTCCATCAAAGGGAAGGTTAGGGTTTTATTTGTGAGGAGGAGGAAAACCTACCTAATAACTATTTTTCTAAACTGATGCACAAAAATGTATTTATGATGATGATTTTTTTTACAAAATGCTACTCCCCAAACCAGAAACTCAAGCTTCATATAGAGAAAGAGAGGTTGGGGGGGGGGGTTATTTCTTTACTAAGTGCTTGTTTTCCGATATGACGGGCTTTAACGCTCGTTCCAAATGAATGTCTGTACATTAGAATGATAGTGATGATTAATAAGTAAATTTTCAATTAAAGAAAACCTTCCGTGTGAAATATGGCAAAAATCCTCAACAGAATAGCCTTTAAAATGATGAAGAGTAATGAAAAATGTTTAAATATTGCAATGTATTTAGGACCGATATATAGTTTTCGTTTAATATTATTTATAAACCTTAATAATCGATACTTTGCCATCGTTCTTAGTTTCATGTTACCTTTGTTACTTTTCCTTTGCTCAGGCTTTCAGACATTTATTCGAGACACTGAAGAATTTCTTAATTTTCATGAATTAACATTGTATCGTATACTGATATCAATGACCCATGCTCCTATCAGACTTATTTCCCATATCTATCATAATTGTGATCTAAAACGTCATTCGTAAAAATTTTCAGCATTTTTTTTCTTTCTTATTTTTGAAATACTTCTGTTTATATCCTCTGCTTCCAAGATATGCGCATTCTATAAACCTTCATTAAACTACCCATTAGGTCAAATTACAAAAGGAACCACTTTTGAAGATTCTTCTAGAATGGATTGGGGTACTACATGTTTTCTTCCTTCTAACCTTCCTCCATTTCCATTAGCCTGAAATGGGTCAGTGGTCTGGATAAGCTATACCATTCTATCGGATTTAACAGATGAAAACTTTCGTTACTGTTATGTAAGAAAAAACGGCAGAGTAACGCTTAAAATGGAAATCTATCCTACATTTTATCCCTCGGCCGCTCCATTTTATTTAATGGAACATTTCATTGATTAAAGAATAAGGAACTGACAAGGGCCGCTAAAATGCACGGCAAATTCAAAATAGCATAATTATAATGTGTTGCGCCTTCTGTCGCAAAACGAAAGAACCAGTCAGCGATGTCTCTTCAAAATATAGCGTTTTTGATCATAAAATTAAAAGTTGGATCAAATAATTTCAAGCAATATTTATAGATTTCTACGTCCTTTCCTGTTAAAAAAAAAAAAAAAATACTGAAATATTGAAAGTCCTGTTTCCAGAGCAGAAGTCAGTTGAGCCATTACAAACGCTGTGCTGACAGCTGAAGAACTATCATAAGTTTTACACCAAGGCAAGGAAAGATCTATCTATCTATCTATCTATCTATCTATCTATCTATCTATCTATATATATATATATATATATATATATATATATATATATATATATATATATATATATATATATATATATATATATATATATATATATATATATATATATATATATATATATATATATATATATATATATATATATATATATATATATATATATATACATGAAGTAACAAATGTCGTTTAATATCCAATTCACGCTACGTCAGGAATATCCCCGACAGGCAATTATCACTGAAGGAGAATTTATAATTGATAAATGGATCGGTGATGACGGGTCTCGACCCCTTGACACAAGTTACCTTCCAACGACTCTTGATGGCTCAGTGGGTAGACCGTCGACTGGAGTCGTTGGAAGGTAACTTGCATTGAGGGATCAAGACCCGGCAGCACCGATCCATTTATCACTTATAAATTCCCCTTCGGTGATAATTGCCCGTCGATATTCCCGAAGTAGCGTGAATTGGATATTAAACGACATTTATAGCTTCATGACTGTATATAAATCACGGTGTAATAAAAATGTCAAATATATTATATATATATATATATATATATATATATATATATATATATATATATATATATATATATATATATATAATATATATTAAATAAATGAATGAAAAAATATATATAAGAAATAGAATGTATATAACCTTCAGGAGGGTAACCAAGGACTATGACATCGAACAAAAGCAAAGACAGGGGCAAACTCAAGACAGGTACATTGTTATATATATATATATATATATATATATATATATATATATATATATATATATATATATATATATATATATATTAAATAAATGAAAAAATATATATAAGAAATAGAATGTATATGCTACCTTTCAGGAGGGTAACCAAGGACTGCGTGAAATCGAACAAAAGCAAAGACAGGGGCAAATTCAAGACAGGTACAGTGTTGTAGAGGTGGTTTGGCTGTTTAAAGTCGGAACACGCTTATTAATGTATAATGACTCAGCCATTGCTAATTGTTGAGGTGAGGTGTCTCTGGAGAGAATTTTAAAATGTTTATATTCGCTGTCCTGTTTACAGTTCCTGGCATGTTCCTCTACATTGGATAATTCTGGATTAGTCAACATGGTACCTGTCCTATAACTAACGCCCTGATGACAATCGACTCTCACTTTGAGTAGGCGACGAGAAGCCCCCACATATTTCCCCACCTTCCATTTGGGGCAAGTATGTAAATACACATTGAAAATCATCAGGGAGCTTAGCTTACCTTTATATTAAAAAAAAAAAAAAAAAAAAAACAATGGTTAACGAGTGCTTGGGTATGGCACTGCTGTCTCGTTGAAACATAAAAACGTTTCACAATGAAAAAGTGTGTGAAACAATTCAGGGCCAAATGTTTTGTCATTCCATTAGTGTGTGCATGAGTAAACAGAAACCTTTTTTCACGAAATCCTCTTATCGAGTTGTAATTTAATCCTGTATTATTTATTCACACGAAAGTAATCACTCATAAAGGTTACATCGCATCATTACGCTTTGTGGGAAAGAGAGCAGAATTGAGATAATTTTCATATATTTTGTTAAATTCAAATTTCTTATTGTTACTAAATGTTTGTACAATTGTAATGAAAGAGCGAATATCTTATGAATACCTTTAGAGAATGAATATCCAAACATTTTTTCACCATGTAATTATATAAAGAGCTTTGATTTCATAAAATATAGCAGTCACAACGCTAAGACATCATTATTGTTCTTAGTTGCAACGATGCATAAGATTTTACTATTTTAAACTGAATATTTATTAAGTATGCATTGTTGATTTTTTTTCTTTGTTAAAAGTAAACTAAATTTTCGGTATAGTTTAGAGAAATTTTATGTAAATAATATATCTTTTCACTGATCTGATAGGAAAAAGGGAACTGTAAATATCGTACCAATCCCTTTTAATGAGGTGCCTCGGTAATATGTCTTTTCCGGGTGAAGGGATGTTTAAATAGTTTTGTAAAAATAAAATTAATTGAGTGGCTGGCAGAAATTTTGAATATCATGTATACTTTAAACATCCTGGGGTGGCCTAAAATGTTGCCACTGAAACTGAAATCACCTTGACAAATTTCACTCTTACCTATATAAAAAGCTATTTTGGTGAACACCTCAGCAATGGACACAGTTTACACAACTGTCATTTCCACTTACAGATACCTAAAGACCACGGCATGAAATAGAATCGTTGACAAAACTGCTGTGTAATGAGATGACATTCGCTCTCTGTCAATGAAATTATGAATGATCACTTTGTATTCAGCAAGATTTTAAAAGATAATACTAAAAAAGATTAAAATTCCCCTTTAAACTCATGGGGAAACTAAGCTGCAATTCATCTAGGACCCGACATAAAAGAGACAAAGCAATGACATATATTACTATACACTAGTAAGTAAAAAGGCTCTAAAAAAATGGAAGTTAATTTTCAAAAGTCAAACAGGAAAAATAGAAAATCATGTTCATTTATTTACTTAACTTAAAAAAAAAAACTCGAACTCAGAAAAAAACTTATTTTGACCTGGGAACAAAGTTTCTGAGATATTCGAAAGCTCCTGAGACCATGTGGATTTCCAGTTTTTGGAAGAAATTTCAATTTTTAAATCCACGAGGCTAGATTAAACTGAAAATCCCTCAACCACATATAAACGTTGGCAGGTGCATGTATGAAATGCAGGCTTCGCAGACGCGTCTGATTAGTGTCCCCGTGTGGTGGAAGAGGGACCCTAAAACAGATCAAAGGTTCCCTCTCACCACGTTGTAAAATTCAGCTGGAATAAAGTTCTGTGGCAAAGTGTAACTAAAAGTGGGTAAAGGACTTTGGCACTAGTGTATAATACAGAGAATTATGCATTGTAATTGCAACAGTGATACTTTGCTATGGAAATGAAAAATATCTCAGTTTTTGGTCAGTAAAGTTTGTATATTACAGAATGTGTCAGAATCTGTATAGTGTATAATGTATAAAGCATAACGATTTGTGCCCAGTGAATGAATGATGTGAAATATGTAAATAGTGACATGTTGATGTTGAAGGTTAGTGTATATTGTGTATTATATATATATATATATATATATATATATATATATATATATATATATATATATATATATATATATATATATATATATATATATATACTGACCACTGCTATTGCCTTTAAGAGTTTGTCTACTTGTTCAAGTCCCTGCCTCTAAGATCTGGGCATCATTGTCCTCTTTCCTAATCACATTACCGGGTTTCTTTTCCCCTCTTAGAACTTTCCCATTAGAGCCTCATTCTAATTCTAATGATGGTCATTATTCAGGGCTTGACGTGATGCAAATCCTGGCCAAAGTTTTCTTCTCGGCGTTGATGGCCTGCGAACACAAGGCATCGGATGAATTATCTTCATGAACTCCTAAAATTAAATTATTTTTCCTTTATATTATCTGCCGATATATTTTGATTTGTATATATTTCGACAAAATGGTCAAATGAGACTGGATAGAATATATTGTATGTCACTTTTCATTTTTTTTATTGCATATTACTTTTTCATTTTTAATCATAAATTTTTTTTTCTTGGTTTTGTAGTTTTTTCTTTTAAATTTTCATCATCTGTCATTGTGGATCCATTATCACTATTTCCACAATTTATTCCTTTCGGAACTCTAGGGACACTTGTCCCACTATCATCTCTAAAGAGCTTAATGGGAAACATGTCCAAAAAGGCATAGTATCAATGCAAACCGGAATTTTATGGCTCAAGGAACTAATGCCACCTGTTTTCCAAGAGTAGCATTAGAGAACCAGCCGGCAATTAAAGCGCCATTCTTGAACAAGAAGGTTGACTGTAATAAACCTCAATAGAATTATTTTGCTCATCCAAGTTAGGATACCTATCATTTTATCACATAGTTATAAATCTATACGTGTTCTATTTGTTGACATTGTATTTAGAGGAATAATTATTTATTCAGGGAAACGTCAACTGTGGGACAACACTGTCCAGCGGACAGTTTATTTAAAAAAATAAACACGGAACCAGTGTTTCCTAACGAATTTTTATATCGTTCCCTCTTGAATTCATAAAATTTTAGAAAAATATTATTTTGATAAAAATCGGTCATAGCTGAAAAGTATTATAGTTATTCATTTTTGTTAGTAGGATGTTGAGGAGACTGATCTAAGATGAATTCAGAGACCAACTGGGCTTTTCACATTCTTCAGCTTCCAGTGATCTCAGTAATGACGACTCTGTCGTACATCGTATAACTATTCCGATGAATATGAAAGCGAATCAGCAAGTAAGGAGTCTCCATAATATCTACAGGAAGATACTGAAGAATTCCTCCAGAACCTTCCAGTCATCTAATACAATGATTTTGTATTTCAACAAGTAGACAGAGCAAAATTAAATCTGATCTATCCTACAAGTCCATTTTTCTTGAAATGTTTTCAAAGTTCTTTTCTAAAAAGTCTGCTTATTAATCTATCAAGAACAAATAAAAGATTAGAAAAAAATGTATCTTTAAATAAGTCATGCTTCATCTTTATATATACTTCAACAGACTTCCTTCTCCGAATTGCTATTGGTCAAGCAAAATTTCAAAGGGTACTATCATGATAAAAAAAGACGTTTTGAGAGGTAGATCCAAGTTCATTAAGTCATAACTATATGGGGCAAATCCAAAAGGCCAAAAAATGCTAGTAATGTGTACTATATTGACGATCTTTTCTTGCCGCAAAATAACTTTTCTGAAAACAAGACAGGACAAACCCTCGAACCAGTGAAAAGAGGAATTAAAGGTCTGGATGCAGTGAGACTTGCTCAAGGGCTGTGCATATGCTAAGAATGTTTTGTTGGTAAAGGAGACAAATCTTCTGCAGGAACTCTTGGAGAAAGGATGTAACACTGGCCTTTGATAGATATTTCACATCAGTTCATTTGTTGAGCTTACTCACTTTTAAAGCAAAGGAGCCAATTTGAAGAAATAAAAAAAAAATTAAAAAGCATTCCAACTATGATAGGAGTGGAAAGAGGTGAAGCTGAATTCCAAGTGAACAATAAAGGTACACTTGGTACTGGATGGACTGATTTTAACGAAGTCATTGGCAAGATGTAGGCTGTCTCTTGCCTGAGTTGAAGGTCCAACAAGGAGATGAACAAGTTGCATAGAAAAAGACAAAAAAACATTATGTAAGCCTGGCAGTATACCCTTACTGTACAAGTTGTTTTGAAGTCTGCCGCTCATAGCAGATGTATGGATAACAAAATAAATTAATGGTATACACAATAAATAAACTTAGATAAGACACTAGTTGGTTTTCTTATTATTGTAATTATTCTGTATAATTTCAATAATAAGTATTCAAGCGTAATGAGACGATATGTCCCGGGCATGCAGTCTTTGGAACAAAAATTTCCACCACTATACTTTTAGTATAGCTAATAATACAAATAGGTTTCGGATAAACTTAGCTTGCAAGTATGACTTATAGCATCAAAACCCAAATTTGAAACTTAGAAATAATTTCATAATTCCGACCCGAAAATTTTATACTTTAATCGAAAACTCATTTCCTCTCTTTTAGCCACTGAACGAAGTTTCC
>NC_089786.1:39193240-39205740 GCF_040412425.1 Macrobrachium rosenbergii | reverse complement strand
GCTCATATTACAGAAGTAAACTTGCTGTCTAAACCAGTGTTTTGGGGATATGGCAATCCAGTTAGCCTATCTGACTTACAGTGAACTGAAGTGATTATATATATATATATATATATATATATATATATATATATATATATATATATATATATATATATATATATATATATATATATATATAAATAAAAATCAATGATGGAGGAGCAAAATAGCTGCCAGATTACGAAAATCATTACTCATTTCAATTTACAATACTCACGTAAATTTGGTGTTTAAATCCCTTTTTGGGAATCTGGAAATCCTTACAACTTACCTGAATGACAGTACATTGAAGTGATTAGATTTTTCAACATCTAAGATGCGGGATCAATAAACCACCAAAGTTAGTGAGTGACTACTGGTAAAATGTTATAAATTCTGTATCATAAATATCTGAAAAACCAGGATTACATATATTCATTGTCAATTACTTCTTCCTGTAAAGCTTGATTGTGTAGATTCTCACAGTTCTCAACTTGACATGGTCCACAAACAGGTGTGCATGGTAGTTCATAGTCATTACAACTGCAACGCGCTTGACAGGCAGTTTTGCAATTACAGTGGACCATCTGGAGGAGGCTTTCTGGTGCAGCAGTTTTCTTGCTCATAACTGGCAAGAGTACTGATTCATTTTCATCTTGGCGTTGCAATGTTTTGATTAAAAAAAAAGTCTCTGCCAAGCCATTTCTTACCCCTAGAATGCCTTCCATCCAGGCATTTATTATTTAACAATTACTAAGTGAGTCTCTTTTTTATTTATTCGTTTATTTCATGTGTATGTTTTGTTTAGCTACTGAATTCTCAATAAGGTCTTTTATTATATAATCATGCAAATCTTTACCAGTTCAAGAAGACCCGTTTCTGTTGGCATTGAAGTCACGACGAGCACTAACGTAGCAGGCTAATTGTATTTTATCTAATTTTTTTTTAATTATACAGAGTAATGAACAATTAAGCCATTCACTCATTCATTTGCATGCAGTCAGTACCTGCGTCATATACGGTAAGCAGCAACAATTGTACGATCGACTTTGTCATACAACATCAAAGTTTATAACTGCCCCATTTCAAAAGTTTTGCCTTTACTTTAGTTGATATCGATAACTGTCCCAGTTTTTATAATTTCAGCAAGTTTCAAGTATTTTTTTTCAATGATATGATTACAGTAGGTTTAGCATTACATGTGGGAAATTCTGATTCCACACTCAAGTATCTTCAAGCTCATGGCCAAGGACATTTCTACGAAGGTGGGTACCTGTCCCTCATGGTACCTGGTACCTGCTCCTTGGTGCAGCACTAATTACATGAACTTGTGCACCAAAAGGCATGAGCATGTTCCTTATCACAGGGGATATCAGATACTTAAAATCAAAGTTGCATTAATGATTGTCAGATCATTATGCAAAGTATTTAATGTCTATTTCGATTATCGTAATGATTTCGAGGTAATATGTCTGCATATGTACATGAATAACTTAAATTTTAAGATAGAATTAATATCTATCGTGTTATCTTATGATTTGGAAAATATTTAAAATAACAGAATGTAAGATTTTGCTTAACCAATCTTTATTAGAAAACAACTTGAGCCAATGTAATACTCACAAGCGGAAGAATCACTTGGAAAAGAAAAGCGGTATAAATAAAGATTCAGTTTTGTAACCTGAACAGAGATACCCTTATGTTGAAAAAGAGTTAAACCCTTATAGTGGTAACTGGGGGTCTATTTGCGTTAATTTCTCTTTCCTAAGGTATTAAAACAATTTCTAGGGGTAAAAAAAATGTCCTTTTAACTTTATTTGTAGATGAATTATCCTTTGAGAGGGCTTAAGGGTTGATGCTACATATATCTCTATTCCGGAGGGGAATAGGTCGACAGTCGTTTTATGACACTTGGGCTCAGTGTCTACATATCTTGTCACTCTCAGGGCAGAGTCTGGTATATTATATATCACTACATTTGATGCATTTTATAAAATATGCATGCATTTTATAAACATTGTTTATCTATCTATTCTAAGCTTGTTATTATAGGCCTAATGGTTTTTTTTTTTTTTTTTTGAGTGTGTGAGTTAATGCCAACGTTAAATACTAATCCCCGCACTCGGCGGATGTATGTACGGCAGAGTCGGTTTAACTTATACCTGTCTTAATAGACCAATGGTTTCGAACGCCGACTGGAAGTCGTTGGTTCATACTGTCGAGTGCTTGAGTCACTTAGGTACAAACCATTTATCACATATATATATATATATATTTATATATATATATATATATATATATATATATATATATATATATATATATATATATATATATATACACATACACATATACATATATATATATATATATATATATATATATATATATATATATGTATGTATGTATGTATGTGTGTGTTAAATGACCCTATCCCATGGTCAAATAGGGCCATCTTTTATTGCTGTATCTGTTTTAAGTACAGAATCAATCATCTTACTTTCCTAAGATGTCTCTGGTAGCAATGGCTCATTCCCTGGGTCAATAAGTTCCTTCTCCTTTGTCTACTTCTCTCACTAAACCTATTCTTAAACAAAGACCTACTGGAATTAAATACTGATATACAAAACTAGACTTTATATGCAAATTCAACGAAGGTGATTCAGCAAAAGTTACGATCATGAATTGGAGAGAATTCCACCCCCATAAGTGGAAATCATTACTTAGTGGAAATTCTGATTTACAAATATTCAGATTACTAATTCGAAACCAGCAAATACTAGTGACTAACACCCTGGTCACCAAATAAAGTAATAAGTTCATAGTTATCCTAGACCACAATAAATGTCAATAGTATGTAAAGAATAAACACCACTTCCAAAATATTCGCTCTCTCAGGTCGAACCCAGAACCCCTGTTGAAAGAAACATATCCTATATTAAAACCTGAAATAGTGTTCAAAGACATGAATATTCAAAACAGAAAAATGCGCAATGGAAACAGGACAGGAAAATGCACAGAAGAATTTCACTGCAGCACCACTGGATCTTTAAAAAAAAAAATTCTCGAAAAGATATAAGTGTTCAAGAGTTATGTACTGACTTTTCTATGGCCCAGATAAGGTATTGTCACAGTGGTGATCTTTAAACATTCACGAGGCAACACACACACACACCAGCCACCAAAACCAAAGTCATGCTGTGAGTCACTGTTCCTCCGATAGCATGCTATTCAGGAGTGCAACACACATACGCACTCACTTTCATCATTTCCTCCGGAAATGTGACGTCCTCGGGTCAATGTTCGATCAGGCTGTCTCCATGGACTTAAATCATGATCAAATAGCTTTCTGTATCCAACTGTGTAAACCTGCAACGTCGACACAAATGCACCTGCAGCGGAAGCGCCACTGACAGGTCAGCACATAATTCGTCCAGAGTCATCCCAGACTTAATAGTAGATCAGACCATCTACCACTGGGCATCCCCGCCCAGGTACGATAACTGTCCAATCAAAAGTTTAGTAAGGGCCAGCTCGAAAGTCATAGGAAAATTATATGTCTCACATGCACGATTGTTATTCCAATAACAGTCCATTATAGAACGCAGCACTTGACATCTTGCATCCTTGATAGTCTAAATATTCTGGGTGGCTTGCAAATGTACAAGCCCATTCTTCTCTTCACATTTTGAATTCCTGGTGATCCACCTACTCTGAATGGCCTACGACTGCACAAGCCCATGTTGAATGCAGCACCCACAAATCCTTTGCATCAAACAGATGTCTCCCGGCAATGACAGCGATTTGCAGACGTCCTGCCTGATGTCTCTCCAAAAAAAACCCTGGATCCTCCCATGAAGACGCAGGTGTGGAAACCTGCAGGCGTAACATAGACGGTTCCCATGTCTAACTTGTATCAGTTCAGGCTCATAGGAGTCATTCCGAACAGCTCTGCTTGCGAGGAAGTGGTGTATAACGTAAGCTGGTCGTGTCAACAGTTAACCCAAAAGGTACCTACAGTAGTCTACTCACTATGCCATACTATTACTGAACCATTAAAACTACCTGGAAAAAGGTCATATGATAAAACTGAAACAATTCCAAGTTGCTAACTGGAATTTCCACAATCAACCCTCTATCAAGTACACTAACTTCAAGATACTACCAGCTCTTTGTTAGGTGAGTCGGTAGAGCTGCGGACTGGAACTCGGTGGGCCGGAGTTCGATTCCCCGGCCGGCTGATGAAGAGTTAGAGGAATTTATTTCTGGTGATAGAAATTCATTTCTCGCTATAATGTCGTTTGGATTCCACAATAAGCCAATTGGTTCTTAGCCAAGTAAAATAAGTCTAATCCTTCGGGCCAGCCCTAGGAGAGCTGTTAATCAGCTCAGTGGTCTGGTAAAACTAAGGTATACTTTTTCAAGATAACCATACAAATTCTTCCCAGTAAAAATTACCTGAGAACCATACCAATATACTGTATTCATTAAAGGCAATTCTAAACATCTGAGAGGTAAAATATCTCGTAAAGTCATCAAAGTTTTACCCTGGTTAGCAAATACTGTCGATACCTGCTCAGTTCTCGACAAAATAGCAAGTGACATACCAGCAATTGCTCCTATGATCATAACAACTACAATCACGTAAAGAAAACGGGACTTGAGCAAACGGAAGCAGAGAGAGAGAGAGAGAGAGAGAGAGAGAGAGAGAGAGAGAGAGAGAGAGAGAGAGAGAATTCGTCCCTCACCCCCTCAATGCAACACCTCACTTCCCCTATCACCCAATCCAAGGCTTGCTGAAGTCTACAGAAAAATCACTGAGTGTCAAGTAAGCTCACAGGAACCGCTTCTACCTTATCATACACGCATGTATGCACCCAAAATGAAACACGTATGTGTGTAATTAAAAAAAAAAAAACAGTTAACAAAAAAGAGAATTTTTGAGTTGTACTTTTATAACATTTTCTGGTGGTCACTCATCTCCTTGTATAATCTCTTAATTGTCCTATCCCTGCTTCTGAATGGTTGGTCCTAATCCTTTGCAAAACCTCTTAAATATTTAACCCTGTTTTGGCAGTTCTACTAATTCTTCAATTGTGTTGGGTTCCAGGTACATATTTTTTCTTTTGTAATCCCCATCTGTCATTTATACGAGCTTTCTTTGTAAACTTATTTTTATGTTTCTTCAGTCTGCTAAGTAAAAGACGACAGTCGAAAGGCCTCAAAGCACTCAATTGTCTCTTTCTCCTTCTTGATTTTGTCTTTATATATATATATATATATATATATATATATATATATATATATATATATATATATATATATATGTGTGTGTGTGTGTGTGTGTGTGTGTGTGTGTGTGTGTGTGTATATATACACACATATATATATATATATATATATAGCTGGTTTTCGATGATCCACAAGAAGCAGTGTTGAAGTTGGGTGATTCTATCCAGCAGTTGTCGTCGTCCTCCTCGAAAATTCTTCTTTTACACGTCGGAGAATATTACGTCGATTCCGACCATTTGGACTGATCGGATATAGCAATCGAATTTCCTTCGAAATCCGGTGTGGAATATTGCTATATCCTCAACACGACCGTTAAGGGATAAACGGTACTTTCCAACAGCCATAATAGGCATCATGTTTGTCCGATCGCTGTGGTTCCCAGTTATGAGGAAACCCTGTCGGAGGAATGAGGATGGCTGAGCCCCTAGGGGAAAAAAAAGGGGTTCTTCTTTTCAAGTCTTCCACCATGGAACTATGCGGGAAAATCGTCATGTAGTGTGGTGCATTACAAGTAATATGGAGACTATAGGTGTTAGACCGGAAGGGTATTGGCATTCAGAAAGCGTGAGGATTGATGCATTAATTAATATAGGAAGCGACATTGCGTCAGATGATGAAACAACATCAAGGTCTCTCATACAACAAAAGTTGATATTCTCGAATATGTTATTTGTTTGTTAACAACTTAACACATATTGAATTTTTCTGTCTTTGTTTTCTTTTGATGTTTTATTCTTCCGTTTCTTTAAGATGTGATTTATGAAGAATAATGGGTGTAGAATTATTATCAAAATACACTTGGATTATTGACAGCTTTTGCATTACTATATCATATAAAAAATCTAGACATTTAAAAGTAATACTTTAAATATTAAGTAGTTCACTCTACTATTTTACCTCATACGATTCAGACACTTTCTTCAAAATAAAAAAAAATGGAAAAAAAAAATGCACCTTCTGTTTTCCTCCAGCCGAGTCTTTTGGAAAAAAAAAGAGAGTCCTTCAGGCCATTTAAGACTGAAACTCTTGTTTAATTGCCCGGAAGCAAAAGAGCTATTTACGTGCTCTTTGATCTCTCTTGTCTAGCTCCGGCTGAGCTGATTCCGTGGCAAACATTTCAACTAAGGAGAGAAGCAAACACGGACGACGTAGGCTTTGAAAGTGTCACCGCAAACTAAACAAGTAAAAAATGCCCCGGAGTTTCTTCAGCACAATCGAGTTTTCTGTACAGCGTATAATCAAAGCCACCTGAAATATATCTACCTTTCAATGGTCTCGGTGTAATGCTGTATGAGCCGCAGCCCATGAAACTTTAACCACGGCCCAGTGGTGACCTATTCTATATGGTTGTCAGAAGCACGATTATGGCTAACTTTAACCTTAAATAAATTAAAAACTACTAAGGCTAGAGGACTGCAATTTGGCATGTTTGATGGCTGGAGGGTGGATGATCAACATACCAATTTTCAGCCCTCTAGCCTCAGTAGTTTTTAAAATCTGAGGGTGGACGCAAAAAAGTGGTGGCAGAAAAAAGTGCGGTCAGAATAAAGTGCGGACGGACAGAGAAAGCCGGCACGATAGTTTTCTTTTACGGAAAACTAAAAATAACGGTGGATGTTTTGCAGTTTGCGACGAAATTCTACGAAAAATAATGGAGACCTCTCCGTTTTCCTTTAAACTATGTACAATATACATACGACTTGTTTTTGTCACGGAACTATCATAGAAATAAATATTTCGAAAACAAATTTGCATTGTAACCTACATATGTACTTCAGTTTACAAACGTCTTTGTACTGTAGTTACTGTAAGAAATATTTTGCTGAGAGATATTACTTCTAGATATACAATAAACAATTAACGTACATTTCAAATTCAGGTCACTTTGACATTCATGATAAGAATACTTGGTCATTATTTTTTTATGGGCTATTTAGACTCAACTGAGTATGACTGAATGTAAAGTTTTTTGTACATCACAAAATTAACCAGATATTTATCGTGAACCGGGGAGATAATATACAGTTATATATATATATATATATATATATATATATATATATATATATATATATATATATATATATATATATATATATATATATATATTAATTCTTTGTATGCACTTATCTGTGCATATGCTCATGGACGTATGAAATAAAAATCTTACAGATTTAGTAAGAAAAAGGAGTGGGAGATTTTTTTCGAAATGTTTTGGAAAAAATGGCAAAACAAAGGAATGAAAAGGAGCAGGTTACGAGTCTCCGAAACAAAGTACGTATTATCTCTTACAAGTTAATGATAAGACGATTTTTCCTTTGGAACGTCATCATACTATATGCGATACCGAAGGCGTTGTTTGTCGTTATAACGAATTCTTATGAATTATTGCTTATTCTCTCTCTGTTATATATTTCTCATCTTCTTCCATGTTCATATTGTTTTTTGAAACGGTTTTAAATCTTCAATAGGAATTTTGTACTCTTATGGGCACTGGGCTTAACCTAGTGACCGAATTCACGTAAGATGGCCGACCAGAGTAAAGGGGGTGCAATATCGTCCAAACCCGCATTCCTCTCTCTCAATAACCCCTCCTTTTACCCACTCTCTGTGCCGCCGTATTTCTGTGTTTTTTAAGCTTAATGGCAGTGGCGCGCACAGCCGTCGCCATCTTGTAAAAGCTGCCGTAAGACGATCCCAGCCCAGTCCAGAGAAGCACGGCCCAGGGAGACTATTATTCCAGCTCTACCTCACAGAGGACACCATTTGCCTAGTGCCACGTGGCACCAATTCTGGGACCTCAGCTCATAAAGGAGTGAACATTTTGGATACCCAAGGTAAATCAAAAACGTACACGGGAATTCGGCGGCCCATTTTCCTTCGACTATATTCTATTTTCCTTACTTTTTATCAAGAAACCTTCCCAAGTTTCCCAGTGGTCTCCCACGTACATCTTTCTCTCCCTTTGTCACTATATGTCCCACCTTGGACCCCATATCTCTCCTTGACGCCAGAGCCTCCCACCGTTTGCATGCTTAGTTAACTGCAAAATTTGAAAGTGATACCAAGGCGTCTTTTGCCTGGTTGTACCGTCCATGTGCCGCTCGAGTGGTTAGAGAAATCTTTAAGCATTCGGACGTGATATTGTTGCTGTTAGGATAGCTTGATGATATATGTTTAGGGCTTTAATGAAAGCTATTCCTATAGTTAATTCGATACCTCTCTCTTTTAGAGGGACGTTTTTATCATGTGGGGCGTAAGACCATCTCAGCTCGTACACCGTCACACGTCTGTGTTCCACGTGTGACGAAACAGAGGATTTTTACCTCTTTATGGCAAGGTCGAATATTTACTATTCCATTTTTTATATTGCATTAATACGTGTGCCAATTGTGTAACTCTCTGCGGACCATTGTTATTGTTTGTTAAGTATATGTAGTTAATCGTTACCTGAGTAAAATTTCGCCCTACAGTAACTTGACGAAACGAGAAATCATGGTTAGTATTCCCTGTCTTTCCATTCTTCTCAGTTTTTTTTATTTTTTACTTTTTGATGTCAGCCATTTCATAGCATTCCGTTGCGAAGGCCGTGGCTGGCAAGTAAAAGTTCATAAAAATTTTGCAATTTTAGCAGCTATAGTGGGTGTAAACTAGAGATATCGGATCCGATGGTATAAGATTCTACAATACCACAGAGCAGTAAAATAGCTAAGAAAAGAAATAAAAGAAAGCAAGATAATTAAAACTGAAAAATGAATGATGATAAAGGAAATGATTCATTAAAAAGAAGGCTGTGTGCGTACAGGGAAAATGAAAAGACAAAAAAAAGAGACAATTTTTGAAGCAAGATTACTTACGTAAATACACAATTTCCATTCCCGATTCTTTCCCATTGTAGTGATGGGAGCAGACGCTTCTCTCGAAAGTTTTGACGGGTTTGAACTCGTGATCCTCTTGGAATGAGCAAAGATGCTGATGAATGATCTTCCAGGGTACGTTAAAAAACAAACCAAACCTGAGAGAAAAAACAAATGAGGACCTTAATGCCGTCTAGTAGATTATAAAGGAAGTCTGCTTTCTCCTATTAAACCCTGGAACGTTTCTCTGTCGGGAGCAATGAGGCTGCAATAACGCTTTCAAGTTTCGGCATAATTGCCTGACGTAAGTATTTATTAATTTTTGCTGATTGCCTCTGTTTATTTGTCTTATGCTTCCTTTTCTTTTCTATATTTTGTCTTGTGGTCAATATATTTGGTAGACATGTGCTTTACACGTTAACGGGCTTAACTAAAATATTACTCAAAATGTATACCACAAACATGATTAACAGTAATTCAATATGTCGAGAACTCCTATCTTTATACAGCAATGTTAAATCAAACTGTTGTCCTAGCAATGATTTGTTTTCGAGTTCCCTTTTCTCTCTTCGTACGATAACTTGTTTCCTGACTTTGTTTTGCATAAAATGATAAATTAAGCTTCCAAAATCACTGAGAAGAAAAAAGTAGTTGGAGGTAAACAATCAAGAGATGGGAAATGAAATGTAAACCTGATATTTGGCAAAAAGTATTATGAAAAAGTCAGTTGGAATTTAAAACAGTAGTGGAATTATACATAAACATGCCAATACTAAAGAATTTTGATTAAGCAAAGATATATTAAATGCAGATATAAAAATATACAAAAAGAACATTATTATTTTTTTTATTTTTTAAACAATCAATGTGTATATTTTAATAAAAACGAACAACCACTATAATAATAATAATAATAATAATAATAATAATAATAATAATAATAATAATAATAATAATAATAATAATAATAATAATATGTAAAACTCCTTGCTACATTATTAGATATTGAGGAGACCCTTAAACTCTAGTCTATTTCCTAGAGCCTCACCAGCTTTTTACTGAACAAATTTCTTTGAAAGCTGCAATCTTTATCGAAGCAGGTTAATATGATTTGGGAACGTCTTCTCATTATAATATACCTTTGAATTTTTTCCACAAATATTTTTAGGAGGCACCCTAATAGCAAAGCGACCAGTAGGTGGCAGATGGTAAAGTGAAAGGAGGAATAACTCGTATATTATAAAAGAATATTTAGTAAGATATTATGAAAGATGTAAACTAAAATATATATATAATATATATATATATATATATATATATATATATATATATATATATATATATATATAGATATATATATATATTACTCGCTTTATAGGTTATTCTTTTCCATAATAACTAACGCTTGAGATTTGTTTCCACTAATGCCTGGTGGTGTTACGTTGTAAAGGAATTATTTTTAATTCATAAAAGTGTGTGACCAAACCTCGCATCAAACATTGTGACTTAGTGTATAGTTTTGATAACAGGGAGTACCTGCATAAAGTTTCGAAGTACTGTGCTTTGTGATAATATAAATCATTGTGTATATTACACAACAAACGTGCCAGAAGGCAATGTTAAAGATTATAATTATTTTAGGGAACGTCATCTCATCAGAAATGATACATCTTTCTGCTGACCTGTCAGAATTTGATTGAAAATTGTCTTTCGAATTTTCAAGGACAACATTGTACTGGATTAAGAATGGGCCATATTTGCCATAATTTTATTTCATTCATATTAAGTACATTTTCTTACTGGAAGTGCATATTGTTTTGCATTGGGTTAAATGCTGGTGATGCCTTTGCTATGTGAGTTTCATTTGTTTTTAATAAACTTTGGGTACTGCGTTTGATAGAACTTTTTATATCTGCTAAGTCTATTTCACACTGCTAAGAGTTATTGAATCAGTTTTTGATATATACTGAACAATCGGTTTCGGAGTTCTCTATTCCCAATTTGATTTTACATGGTGTAAAAACATCGATTATCATTTGTTGAAAACCTGTTAAATTCAACTTGTTAAATTATTACTAATATTATTACACGATGAAAAATAGAATAATAATTTATAAATTTCCATAAAAATTATGTCTGCGTGATTCTACATGTAATATTTTAGAAATGAATAGAGACAGATGAAGCTTAAAACCGGTGCAGACATACTTGAAGAAACATTCGGAACTGATGCATAAGAATCGAATATACATGACGTCATCAGACATAATCTAATCGGAATAATGTCTCTTCTTAGTCAATTATATTTAACTACAGCCTAAAAACCACAGCATTGTGTCACGGGATATCTACATCTTATAATATAATAAAAGCAATAAGAAATCAATTATCAAATTATACAACCCCTCCGAATTATATATATAAAAATGGATGTATATATGTGTGTGTAGGTGTGTGTGTGTATGTTTCAGCATAACTCTGAAATGCATCGAGCAATTTCAACCAACCTTGGTATACATTTGAATTACTATCTGGAAAAGAATACTGTGGGGGTAAGACATCACTAGCATCAAAGGGGTGGGGGTAGGAAAGGCTTCCCTGAAGCAGGGCTGGTTCTGCACATAGACAGGGTAAGTAAATAAACTCTACGGGTTTATCGTACCTAATTTCGGTATATTTATGACTTACTATCTGTAAAAGAATACTGTTGGGGGGGTAAGACATCTCTGGCACCAAAGAGGGGTGGGGATGACATATGAAAATAACAGAAGACAATAGATATTAGTGCCTAATCCATAGTTATCAAGGTCGCTGAGATGAATAGTGAGAGTTCCGATGCTCTTTAAGTCCAAGTTCAGCCCCGATAGGAAGGTGGGGGTGTGAGAAGGGTGGAATATAAAATGTGAAAAATGTTGGGCATTGTAATTGCAGCAACTCTCTTAACAGGAAAGGGAGAGAGTGAGAGGGAGAGAAAGTTAGAGAGAGAGAGAAGAGGGGGCATTAGGGAGAAAAGATAGATAGAGAGAGAGAGAGAGAGAGAGAGAGAGAGAGAGAGAGAGAGAGAGAGAGAGAGAGAGAGTTTATCAGTTGTCATTCAGAGTTTTCCTGCACAGTGCCAGGTTGGTCAGGTAATAAGTAGATAAATGGCGTCTACACAACCGCAGGGGAACCTACATGATGAATCTGTCATGTAGGAACTACATCACTCTGCACTTTTGTTGTACTGGCTTTTCACAATAGTTCAATAATTCCACATTCAGGAAACAAGATTGGACTATCCAGATATAAGGGGATGTACCCTTAAGGGTCGGGCTAAATATATATGTAGCA
>NC_089786.1:39163240-39190740 GCF_040412425.1 Macrobrachium rosenbergii | reverse complement strand
GTAATGCATTTTAATAATAACGTAGTACGTGACCCACATTTTGCCCCTTAGCAACAAGTGCTCTGTACTCTTGATGTTGTGTTTTGGTTCGGTTGTTGTTGCAAGGAATACGAGTCAACTAGTGTGGGAATAGCAACTGAATCGTGGGAAGCTTTGGCCCATACAAGAAAATACGAATGATTTCACAATGTTTCATGTACTATTCTGAAAACCAACTTTGGTTCTTCTTCTCTGTTTTGAAAGCGTGCCGTTTGTGGCTGGGCAGTTACCGTCTGTTTTGATCATGCTGAGATTTCATTAAGAGCGTCCTCCCATCCAATTTTCTGCTTGAACTGTATGCGCCTTTTTGAGAGTAAATGCACGTATCTGAATTGATTAAGTTATGTTTTGTAGTAGTGCGTTGCTCTGATCATGTATTGTTCTGACTTTGCCTGGTTATTTAGTTTCCCACTGGAATCCTAAAATTTGGTCATTCTGATTTGAGAGACCATTAGAGTTGGTTCCCTCTCTCTCTCCCTCTCTCTCTTTCTTCAAAAGAGAGAAGTTAATGTAAAATATTTGTGTGGTCACTGGTGTTAATCTTAGCTTTTGAGATCTGAATTTAGGAAAACTGTAATGGCACCATACAAAAAAAAAGTGTTTTGTGTAAGTTTAAGGGAAGTTTGCTTATTATTACCATGGTATAAGAAGGTATATTAGGGAAATTTTGCCTTAGTAAAATTATTATTGGTAAATCTTTTGTGTGTGTATTTTTATGTTATTGTGTTTGCAATCTCTTAATTTTTCACATTTTGTATATTGCTGATTTAACATATATTTACTGATTTAACATTTATTTACTTAGCATTTTAAAAATTTCTTAACAATTTAATATTGCATACTTGATTTAATTTTCATTTACTAAGAATTTCTTTTCAAATTTTGAGTAGTTATTGATAGTTTAAATTTTTCTTGGTGAGGTTAATTTCTTGAGAAATCAAAGTTTTGTGACTTAGCTTTGTTTAATCATTTGATTTGGGAATTAATTAAATTTTTGTGTTGTTTTCAAGTAATAGTAAATTTTTAAGACTGTGAATTCTAATTATAAATTTTGAATTTAAAAATAACTTTTCGTATTTTGTTTTTAAAACCAATGTTTCATTTATTGACCACCAGTGAATAGGATTAATTGTGTTTTGTTCCTTTAGTTTTGCTGAAATGAATTAAGACCAGGGAAACAGTTAAAGTTGTTTGATGGAGTGATGCCTTTCACTCTATGATATTCTTGTTTAATTGTTGATATCTCACACTAGTCTTGATAAACTTAGTTTGATCTTTCATGTGATTGGTAAACCTTTTAAGGAATCATTGTTACCTTTAAAGTCTCAGTCATAAGTTTTATTGTTATGAGAGTTCAGGTATCTGGCTGAAGTGAGGGAAATTTTTGAATTCTGTGATTAGTTGTGTAATAACCAGGTACTTGGAATGCATCATGACTATATATATATATATATATATATATATATATATATATATATATATATATATATATATATATATATATATATATATATATATATATATATATATATATATATATATATATGCCTTTTACTCTAAGCTTTCTTGTATTCCATAGGAAAGAATGCTCATCAAACACATTTACTCTCTGCAATCATATGTTTCGTATACCAAAACTTTTGTATCTCTGACCACTAGTGAAATGTGGACAATTGGGATGCGACAATAGTATTTATAAGTCATATGCAGGAGACGTAATATGACGTTCATGGTAATTCGGTTGACCCGGGATGGAAAGACAGCAGTCCCATGTGTGTCGGTCCTCGTTAGCCCCCACTTGTGTTGACTTTGGTGTTCGTTTTAGCTGGAGCTCCTGCTTGAGAATAGGTGACTAACTTACATCCAAAGGAAACTTTATATGTTAAATTAAGTGTATATGCCCCGGCCAGGATTCAATTTTATATATTTTAGTTTTGATGCAGAAGAAACACGGCATTATCCATTCAGCTATATTTGTTTATGGGTGTCTCCTTGTATTTGTTAATGTGCGGTTGTGAGTTTGTGTGGCTCATCATTAGAGTTTTGCAAATGTCAAAATCCTTACAATTATATTATTTAACAAAATGATTCAAAAATGTATATTTACATGAAATGCTAGGAACCAAATATCGATTCTACAATATACCAGGTGCCTGTGTTCAAGTTCAATTTGCGATAATACGATTGAAGGACAGATTCTTATATATTGATGTCAGACAGAAAATTTTTAACATTTAAGTTCTAATCGATAACTAATAACGGTGTCATAAGACAATTCAAATGCATAAGGCAAGGAAAACTAATAAGAGGAGAAACAAGAAAGCCAAGGGAGTAGAAAATTTCCTTTTCGGAATTATTCTTGAGAGTTCGCTAACGCTGACAAACAACATTGTATGTTATGCATTCGACTCTTGAGATTAAAAAGGAAAATATCTCGGTAGGAAGCCCTCATTACCATTTAAGTGGAAGGAGATTAGCCTAGTGAACATTGTTTTTTCAGTCGTTTGCTCTTTTTCATTCTTCTTTTGTGTTGCTGCTACAAAATTCTCCTTTTTTCCTTATGAAATATCTAGGAAGTTCTAAATTTCAGACGTGCACATATACGCCGTGTTAAACATGAGTGTGCCCATACATCCACACACACACACACACACACACACACACACACACACACATATATATATATATATATATATATATATATATATATATATATATATATATATATATATATATATATATATATATATATATATATATATATACACATTATTGTGTATTATATATACACACACACACATATATATATATATATATATATATATATATATATATATATATATATATATATATATATATATATATATATATGTGTGTGTGTGTGTGTGTGTACATACTTTTAGGGCATGGTCTTGCTCTTATACAATTTTCGTTAAAAGCTATTGCCTTATTGACATCAATAAGTGTCTTGCAGGTATCTTCATTCCGTCGGAGTTTTTTCTGATTCTCGTTCGTCAATTTTTGGTGGAAAATACGCAGACTTCCTTCTTCAATTTACTGATTTTTGTCGGGACAGCTGTTTCGCCTTCATGGCATTATCAACCGACTACTGACTTACAATGCTGCCTTTCGACCTTTTATATAAACGTGTGGGGAGAATGACCTTGAGGTTTGGGTACTGGTTGGTCAAGGGATTAACAGCTTAACCATTTCAAGGCGTTGTTTTGGGTACAAAGAACATGTATGATAATAAAAGTGAAAGTTTAAACATGTGGTTAAATAAATATTCAAAATATAATACCACGTGCTAGTGTTTCCTTAAAGTCGTGTTTAAAATTTAGTAGTCTTAAAATTAATGTTATTTTGTAAATACTGTACAGAAAATAAAGTACAAAAATTTATTTAAAAATTTTAACATTTGTAAACGGTACATATAAACAAGTGTCTGTTTATACATAAATGTGTAAAATATTCCATTTGCGTGCATGTGTGCGTCCAAAGGTTCGGCGTTGATTAAGGGCTGGAGGTTCGTGTTGGGCGGGGCCTCAGCGACTTGAGCAAGCATGTTACTTGGTCTTCGCTGGACGCTCTCGTGCTCTCTAAAGCGGCTATTACACGGGCGAAATTTTCACCCAGCACGGCTCCGTTCGCTCAGCATTTGCTGAACAAAACTATTACACGGTCGCGAGTACACGCAGCAGTTTCAGCAAGCAAACTGTGCGTTGCCATGACAACGGTACCACCATGTGATCAGCTGTTCAGTCCCCACAGCGAGAAGCAGCAGCTGGAAAATCAAAACAAACCCTAGAAAGTCCTCATAGTGTTGGCATCAAGGCGCATCATAATCATGGAAATGTCTCATCTGTACACCAATGACCAGAATATGGCCATGGCAATGGCTTTGGTAGTAATTGCCGTGGATGAAGACGAAGGGAAGAGAAATACAGGCGGAAGAAGACGGAGGAGGAGGACGTTGTGGACTCAACCCTGGTTACAGAGACGTGCGGAGGGCAGCCAATTCAATAATCTTGTGCAAGAATTGGCTTTAGAGGATCATGCTAGATACAGGAATTGGATGCGACTGGATAGAAGACAGTTTGCTGAGGTTTTAGAGCTTATTACTCCAGCCATAATGAAACAAGACACCAACATGAGAACTGCAGTACCTCCACAAGACCGACTAGCAATCACCCTACGACATTTAGCTACAGGTTAGTACCATAACTATAGTTTTGACTGCAAAATTTGAGTACCTATAAAGCAAATTTTTAAAATGCAGACTGCATGGCAAAGCTGAGCTCCGAAGGCGCGAGGCTATCAGCTAGGGAGAAGGGGTCTGGGGTGAGCATTAAGTATAATCAGGTTATTGCAGAATCAGTGTTAAATTTTTATTACAGTTCAAAGCTGTTAAGAAATTTAAGATATATGCTACATAGGCCTAGGCTAGTGATGGTTGAGGTATAAGATATAGCCTACATCTGCCTAGGCTAGTGATGGTTGAGGTATAAGATATAGCCTACATCTGCCTAGGCTAGTGATGGTTGAGGTATAAGATATAGCCTACATAGGCCTAAGCTAGTGAAAGAGGTATAAGATATAGCCTACATAGGCCTAGGCTATTGATGGTTGAGGTATAAGATATAGGCTACATAGGCCTAGGCTAGTGATGGTTTAGGTATAAGATATAGCCTACATAGGCCTAGGCTAGTGATGGTGGAGGTGTGACTGGATATTATACTGTTGGGAAAATTTGCATTGACCTGAAGTGTTCAGCATATATATTTTTTTTTAATCACTAAAGTATATTTTAAATAAAGTGAACTTAGATATCTCATAAACAGCTAATTTGCAGTGGAAAACACCATAGAAGAAAAGTATCTTAGAATTGTCTGAAATATAATAAAAACAGGTTCCATGATGAAATTGAAATCCTCTATCAACTATAATAATACAGTACACCTATAAAAAAAAGTTCCTAGCTGTGGTGCAGATATTCAATATTGCCCAAATACGTATTCTATATGTACTTACTTATTTCAGGCTAGCCTAGCCTAGGTTTTAGGGTGTAATATAATGTCTCTAGAACAAAATGATTTTATTTGCTTGTTTTTATACACATTTGGTATTTGCATAATAGAGCTTTGATAATGTTCTAGCTCAGTTTAAGAGCAAGGATAAACTAAGTGTGATTTAAAATAAAAACTAATGGTGTTATTATCATTGAACACAGCTGAATGTGTTACTAATTTATTTTCCTTCTCTTCACTCAGGAGAATCCCAACAGTCCCTGAGCTACCAGTTTCAGGGTCAGCCAGCCTCTCATCTCGTCGATAATCCCAAATGTGTGCTCTGCCATCTACCAAGCCCTCCAACCAAAGTTCATGAGCGTCCCTACCACAGAAGAAGCATGGAGGAATGTGGCTGCAGAATTCTACAGTGTGGAATTACCCATCATGTATTGGAGCACTTGATGGAAAAAGAATATTGGTTGCTAAGCCAAATAACAGTGGGTCCGAGTATTTTGATTACAAGGGACATTGTAGTGTAATCTTACTTGCATTAGTAGATGCACATTATAAATTTTTGTATGTTGATGTTGGGACTAATGGGAGGGCCAGTGACGGGGGAGCTTGGGAAAAGTGCACCCTGAAACAGGCTATTGAAAAGAAACAACTGGGAATTCCCCCTCCTGTCTGTATTCCATATTCTGAGAGAGTGACACCTTACGTCATAGTTGCGGATGATGCTTTTCCTTTGAAACCATGGTTGATGAAGCCATATAAAGGAAATGGTTTACCGATGGAGAAGCTCATTCACAACTATCGACTTTCTAGAGCCAGGAGGGTATCTGAAAATGCCTTCGGGATATTGGTTAGTCGCTTTCAGATTTTTAGGCAGCCAATTAGAACATCCCCTGAACGTGTTAAGCTAATCACGCTAGCAGCCCTTGTGTTGCACAATTATTTATTTAAGGAATCTAGACACAATGAAATAGCACCAGAGTTAATCGACAGAGAGGATGTAAATAATGGTAGAGTAATTGCAGGGCAATGGCGTAATGGCACTGGTGTTGGCTGGGAAAACTTAAATGCTCTAGGCCGAAGGCCTACACAGGAGGCTATAAATGTACGCAACACATTTTGTGATTACTTCAGTAATGAAGGCAAGGTAGCATTTCAGGATGCTATGGCCTTCAGACACTAGTTCTTTTTTTTTGTGGTGATGATGATAATGGCCTTCAGACACTAGTTCTTTTTTTTTTGTGGTGATGATAATTATAAATAAGAGCTACAAATATATTTGTATAGGAAATAAAATTTTACCATTGTGTACATCCAGGACTTTAGTATTTTATAACCTTGAGTGCAATAAAAAGTGTTCTGCATAAATTTTATAGGATAAATAAAGTTTCTGTGACAATGTATTTTTTTTATTTAACATTATAATGCAATGTGTAAAAAATAAAATTATGGCCCTGGTACAGATTCTTTTCTTTTGTGTGTCATATCTGTACCCCAGGAAAGAAATCATACAGGAAAAAAAATACCACCTTACAACAGTTTATGGCCAATGATTAACTGCCTTCCTCCTCTTTCAACTTGTTTAGGAATGCAGCAAGTTTAAGCATAAGTCTTGGATGTTTATGGCGAGGAAATTCAGATATTACTTCTTTTACAAAAACCCCTGCTGCGTATGGGATGTCTTCTTTCCTTTGTGCTTGTGCAGTTGATTTTAAAAAAGATAATGCTACCTCGGTTGCACTGGGTGCACGTTCTGGTGTCATATTCCTTTTACGTTTTGGAGTACGAGTTCGACCCCAAGTTTCTTTATTCCGTGGTGATGATGATGATGATCGACTTGTTCCTGGCACAGTGTGTGAAGATGCTGGGGTAAGCAGATCAATTTCATCTACGCTACTGTCATAATTGAATGGCTGATGGACGACTTCATCATCAGACTGATAGGAGTCAACTTGTACTAAAAGAGATTGGGATAACTGGGAATCCTGCTGATTGGAGGTCTGAGACTCCTGCTGATGGGAGGACTGGGACTCCTGCTGATGGGAGGACTGGGACTCCTGCTGATGGGAGGACTGGGACTCCTGCTGAAAAAAAAAGGTAAATCATAAAAAAAGGAATATACAAATTAAGGCAACTTCAAAAAAGGTAAATCATAAAAAAAGGAATATACAAATTAAGGCAACTTCTGTAAAAACACTGAAATGCAAAAATAAACATACAATACTTGAAACAGTAATTCATTCTTAATATTTACAGACACAGTAGTCTCAAGGTTTGATGTACTCTTCCTGGGGTGACAACATCAGTCAGGAACAACATCAACTCAAAGAGCCTCCATTTTGGAACATAGTCTCCTCCTGAGCCACTTTTTACTTGTTTGATTTTAGCCAGCTCCCTCCGAAATGATGTTTTTAAGATACTAAATTTCATCACTACAGCATCTGCAAGAGAAAAATTCAAGTTTGATTAACTTACAATAATCATAGAAATAATGAAATGGAAGGGGTATTTTATAAGTTGGCACAACAGGGGATCCAGGGGGTGAAGCCTCCTGGCCAGGCTAAGTATGATAGGTTAGAATTTCAACTTTTAAGGCTGGTATCCAAAAACAAAAAACAAAGTCTAAAATACTCAATACGGGGGATCCAAAGGGCCTTTGGCCAGCGTATGTTCATACTTGTTCAATGAAACGACACTTAAGACAATTTCTCTCTATGAACATGCAACATTTGAGATGCGAATAGTCAATATTGAGAATTTCTCATAGTAACCATGCAATAATTCTGTGACAGGTCAGGAGGTTAGGTAGGTGTTTTAGGACATTATAGGGCACTAGCCTAACCCAAAACACCTACCTCACCTGTCCCTAACTTGGTTAATTCCTAGCTGGGGGGCTACACCCCCAAGGCCCCTTAAGAGTTCCACCTTCACATACTTACATTTTAGGACAATATAAACAACTTTTCTACTATAACTTTTCCTAAACTAAACACCAAAAAAATTATAATGGTGCTGTTTGGTACTCAGATTATACTATCCTACCCAGAGTGCCGTTATGGTCTCTGAATTCTAGCTTATATCTGTTACAGTATATTAAAATCAATATGAGTAGGCTTGCCACTAATTGAGTGTTAATAGTATTTATCACGAAATAACCCATATTACATATTGTCACATGCTAATGGTATCATAATATCACATGACTGACAAAGTTTAGGTTGGTGTTTATGGTTAAGCTAGCCTCTAATGGCAGTTCTCTAACATTGGCTGGCCACAGAACTGTGAAAGGAATAGCCTAGCTAGGCCATAGTTTTGCATAGCCTAGCAAAGCCATTGCTTTGCCTAGCCCAAAGCCATGACCTAGCAAGGCCGTTGCTTTGCCTAGCCCAGCTAGGCCTTGGCTTTGCATAGCCTAGCAAGGCCATTGCTTTGCCTAGCCCAGCTAGGCCTTGGCTTTGCATGGACTAGCAAGGCCATTGCTTTGCCTAGCCCAGCTAGGCCATGGCTTTGCATGGCCTAGCTTAGGCCATGATTTTGCTGATTACATTACTTCACGCAACCAAATATGGCCTAAAGTGTTCTGCTACTACTAAACAGTGACTACATAAAAACCATATACATACCTGCATCAATTCCTTCTACATGTGGAAACGCTTCTTGAAGTTCCCTCGCCATACAAGTACTTTTTAAGCGTTTTCTTGTTGTAGGAAGGATCCTTTGATTCCACAGGATTGGTCTCGATCTCACTTTTTCAATAAGGCTCTCCTCAATCTCAAATGTCCATTGCACAGGCATGGTGAAGGTCTTGTTGATGCACTGCAGCTCGTACACGTGAACGTCGATCGCCGAACGAATGTAAACAAATGCTGGCGCCTGGCGGTTTCACCCAGCAGTGATGGGTATACGCGAATCGGGTTTTGCTGGACGTACTGAGCGTTTGTTCAGCAAATGCTGAGCGAACGGAGCCGTGCTGGGTGAAAATTCGCCCGTGTAATAGCCGCTTAAGGGGCGCGGTAGGTCCGGTGGTTGAGGGCGTGCTGTCTGGTCCCTGATGGCTCGCGCACTCCTTCTCCTGCTGGAGGGGAGTATATAATCTGACTCTTGTTGAATATTCAGGGTCGGTTTCTGGATAGCGAATGCGTACGGCTTCGGCTATTAAAAGGCTACCATAGTTATCCTCATTGTGCACGACCTGAGTGCTTTCCATCACCTCTTGTAGAGATGGCTTCCTGTCATTAACATCTACATAATGTTGATGAATGGCCCCTTGATTTCTATGAGCCCGCATACGCCACCGAAGGGTCGTTCTCGTGTGCCCGATGTAGTTTTGGCTGTGAGATTTGCACACCTCCTCTGGACAAATGAATTTGTAAACTACGTTCGTGCACATCTCTTTCGGTTTCCCCAGAGCGGTGCTGTTCTTCATTATTAGGGCTGCTACGTGGTTAGGCTTACTATATGTTCTGAGGCTTATTTTATGGTAAAGGGCTTTTGGGGTTACGCCTCTGTTTACTATCCCACGCAATGTGCGGCATTCTTCACCCATAATGTAAGATTGCTTCATATATATATATATATATATATATATATATATATATATATATATATATATATATATATATATATATATATATATATATATATATATTAGTTTTCCCCTTGATATTGTCCAATATCTATTAATATGAATAAAATTTATCTTTACCTTTAGTAGGTGCCAGTTGTTTGTGTAGAGTCCAGAGGTTCGCAACAAGCCTCATACCCCTTCATCAGCTTATCTCTAGAGCCTTTGTTTGCACTAAGTCTCCTTAATCTCAACCATCAACCTCTTCAGGAATATCCGACTTCCCAGAAGTGTCCTCCCTTATTGGGGCAGTTAACCGGAGTTTGATTTTCTTGTATCATAACAGTTCTGCTCCTTTCAGCTCTTCCTTAAGGTCACTAATGCATTGTTTCTTGTTCTGACACTATCGGCAACGTCCTATTTTTCAACTTCATTAACGTCCATTGTGTGTTATCTATAGCTCAATTTGTGCCTCAATCTCAAAACTCCTTGATTTTTCCCTTCAATCCTCGGGACTGTTTGCTGGGTGAAATAAACTGGAAATTTCTACTCGACGTAGGCTTTGAATATTTCTTGAAGGCAGCACAATTTAAAAAGTAACTGCATAAAAAATCGAAGTTTTTCTGAACAACACAACACTGTTTAAAAATATATATATTCTCTCTTTTTCAATATTTTGTTAAACACCGCGATAACTGCGTTTTTATGAAATACGCAAAAAATTCATGGACATGTATTGGTTGAAAGGGGGTATAGTTCTTTTTTTTTTTTATCTAGACAAACTGTGGCCTATTCTTTAGATGACCTTACTCTATAAAGACGAATAAGATTATGATAATGACGTAATCGGGGAAAGACAGCAAGAAAAAACTATTAATTAGAACTAACAGAGAAAAATAAGAACAGGGGAGGAAGAGAGAAAAGGTCACTGATTATATGATAACACCTAAGAGTTCCCATAAGGGACTGAAAGGTTGCGTAATGCGGCATAATAAATAAGGCTTGCTTTTCTCACTGATATTTATGCATAGACACCAGGGGAATACATTTAAATCTGCAGTAGAAAATTGCCTTATTTCTCCGTGAAGTCTGTAATGGTATTGGTTTATGTTTTTATGGTGCTGTCTTTTTACTGTACGAAAACGTTCTGAGGGAGAAATCGTTGAACATTAACGAGTCGTTAGTATGCATGAATGAAGTCTTATTGATATTCACCTAAATATCATTGCTTATGATTTCTATTGATGAAGAACGAAAACCTTCTTACAAGTTAGTTGTAAACTGTAAAAAGATGCACTGCAAACAAGATTTAATGATCTGATATGCGGCTACGGGCCATTATCATATTTGATTATATATTTCCACTAAGAAACCACTATTATAATCCAAATCGTCGCTATCATAAAACTTTAAAAAGTCCCCTTAAACATCTATAAAAAAGATGAGATTAAATTATAAAACTAAACTTTATTTAAAGATAGAGAATGGTCCTGAGGAAACTCAGAATTGTTTTTGGAACAAATTAAACTTTATTTTAATGAATAATGATTATGAATACATTAGAAGGAAAGGTGAAACTTGTCACTTTGGAAAAAACAGTCATTTGTACATCATTCCACAAAGAACTTTTGTTTCCATGTACCATTTAACTTTTATACCCGACTCACCTAAGATAAACTTTAACTGCGAGTAACCTCATGTGTACAATAGTATATGGTAAGGCTATTCACAAATACATATCCATCCGCACCGGCTCTATTGCATAAAAAAGGGACGGTTTCTGCTCCGTTCGATTATTCACATTGTGTGACACGAAAACGATGTATTTTGCATGAGAAATTCTTGATGGCAGAATGCGGAAACTAGGTTGCAATGCTTTATAACAAACGGTGTAGAGAGTTTTTTAGGAATTATAAAATGGAAATGGAAATAAAATTATTTTCTGGCAAATGGCAAAAGAAAGTTTGTAAACATTCAATGTAAATTCCCACAACTGACAATACTTGTCTATGCCAATCATTCTTTCAAGATCTGTGCAGTTATTGAGTTATACAGCTTTCAATATTCACTGCAGTTGCCATTTTAGTGACTACGATATCGTATTTTCTCATTGTTCATTTCTTTGCAAGATTATTTATGATTCCACATAATATTGTTCCTTTCATTTGACTATAATATATTGGATAATCTCATACACAGAAGAACTGTATCATTTGGAACAAGGTTATACACCGTTGTGATCCCTGTACGACGCTGTAACGGTCAGTTTTTATGGCAGCCACTACCCTCACTCAAGTGTTTTACCCGGGAAACAATATCCCTGGTGATTTATTTGGAGGGATTCAAGTGAAATGGTTTGCGTTTGAGCTTACCGTGGAGTTATCGTCATAATATGTCAATAAACACTATAATGTTTAATTGTGACTTGGGAATTTGAGGGAATGTTTTCACTTAATGTAAGGCTGCATTAATATTGTATTTTCTGAGGCCCATGGTCAACGTTGGTGACGATCGAAAAAAAGTAACAAATGCTCCGAAGTTTCTTCGGCGCAATGGAGCTTTCTGTACAGCCACTGCCCATGAAACTTAAAGCCGCTGCCCATGAAACTTTCTCCCACGGTCCATTGGTGGCCTGTGTTGTTGATATCGATCAACGGCTTTCCTGTGTAAGTGATTTGCTGCTGGCCAATACATTATAACTTAGTACAATACATTCTATATCAGCGTCATTATTTACCAGTCAGCACATTCAACTATGCTTTTTTTTTTGCCAATCAAATCTTACCTGGAATGTTATTGATCATTCAGACTTATCGTGTGATCGAAGTCATAAAACCTTGTATAGACGGAATGATTCTCAGTTCAAGATGAGTTTGTGAATGTCTCGTTTACTTTTCATCGCAGAGAAGAAAGATAGATGTATCTGGAGACCGTGGCAGCATTGTGTTCAGGTAACGTTATAACTTACAGAGTAAGTTATCAGTGAATTAATTAATGGTTGGCAGAAAATATCCAGCAAGCTCATTAAACTTTAAGTGAAGTTGTAAACAAGTCGAGACCAGTTTAATTTCCAGTCTACAAGATCAGGAGGTGAATTCTTGAATTCTGTCGGGAAAGACATTCATTAAAATAGTTCTAAGGTTCATCAAAGGAAAAGGTTACCTTAAAGTCATTAAATGATTCACTAAATGACTACTAAGTTAATTCAAAGCTAAGCTTTAATCTTTCTCTCTCTCTCTCTCTCTCTCTCTCTCTCTCTCTCTCTCTCTAAGTTTCCAAGCTAATTTTATGTTGGTTTACGTGTAATGTTTTTTCAAGATTACACTATTTTTAAAACCATATAACCTTATACTAAGTTTTAAATTTTGTTAAAATTGATTTGCACATTAATTATTTTTACACAAGTTGGCTTTGAAATATCAAAACTCATGATCAAATACGTACATATTGTTTTTGGAGATTCTACGTGAAACACTTCTTCTTTACAGAAATAAAATGAACGTTTTACGAAATGAAATAGAGAATTCACACAGTAACAATGGAAAGCTTATACTACCCTAAAGTATTAGATAAAAAAAGACAAATAACAGTTTTGAACATCTGACATTTGAGTCTACATAAAATTCTTCGGGTAAACTGAAAGCTCTGAAGGTATATTTGCGGAGTAATATCCCTCCTGTGGGACGCAGATTCCATCGCCAGGAACTTCCTATTGTTCATAAAGTAGACGTTTTGACGTAGCGCGGATACATCCAATCTGCTGTCTCTTTGCTCCTTCTCTTTCTACTTCAACTGGTAACCTACAGCTGTCAACTAACTGCCAGATACATAGAACATTACTTGGGTGAGCAGAAGTTAACTAGGTTTAAAAAAAAAAAGGACCCAATAGTCTTATTCCCCTTTGGGAATTTCATAAGTAGTTAACATAAGTACACCCATAGTTAATTATATATAGGAACTTCTAAAAACAATGATCAAGGTTATTTGATCTTTGAATCACTGTAGAAAATAGGAGAAACCCCTCATTTTTTGTCGTTATGGATGCATGTGTATCTTAAATGGCAGTGTATATGAATCAAGTTACCTAGACGTTCGTTTTCCTTGTTACTTCTTACGGAATCATTTCAAAAGACAGAGACACCAAACAAACAAGTCGCCTTCTTGGCAAAAATAAAATGGGAAGCACTACAGTAAATGTGAATTTTTACTAGTTTTTCTATCGTAGAATGTAAATTGTACTCTACTTCCTCGGTTTAGTTTTGGTACAGAGAGAGAGAGAGAAAGAGAGAGAGAGAGCTTTTACCATTTGTAACCTTATTATAAAGGAGGACTGTCTTACCCAAAATAAGTGATTATCTTTCCAGTTATTGCAATGTCTGCTAATGTTTTTCTAGAAAACTCTTCATGACAAGACATTTAGAGGCACTTCATTAATTAAATGGGCAGAGTTAAAAGTTAATTTCATTAATGACCCTTCTCTATTTGCAGAAAACGTGCCAATGCATTTAAGCAACTTGGTGATAATTGAATTATTTGAAAAGAAATTCCAGAGCATTTAACACAGACGAACATACTTTACAAGAGTTGAGTTAAGGATTTTTTTTATATAGGTATTTTACGTTGTTGTCACTTGGGAAGATACGCCGACATGGAAATTACGTGACGATGTATTCAGGAGAACTGACTATAAAACTAATTTAAATGGACAAAAATGATTTGCATTTTCGTTTGATAGAAAAGTTTTCTTGCTATATATGAGTGGAAGGATCTTTTATTAAGAAAATATCTACACCCAAGTTAAACACTTTTTTTTCCTGTAAAGAATTGACAGGATAATTTCGTACTCGTGAGATGAATGGTCTCTTTAGCAGCCATTGCTGACGATCCTAGAAGTGAGCCCATTCGGGAGTGGGGAAATATGTAAGTCAATGGAGTAAGTTTACATTTTTCCTGTTGCTAAAGTTTGCTTTTTATTCAGTTGTGAAATTTTTCCTTTTTGCCATGGAAAAGTTTTCTCAGCATCAGAGTTTCTCATCTCATCAGTTGCAGTATTTATGTTCTCCATCTGTACTGTTATTAATATCCTCAGTTGCAATAATTTTTTTCCTTGTCAGTTCGTATTGGTAGATGTTTAATTCTGCTCTTCAACTACACCGACTTTCCACTGAACTCCAAGAGAATAAATTTGCATAATATTCCTTTCAATATCATCACAGTTATGTTTGCGAATGAAGACTGGAACACATCGTGATCTATCAGCCAAGTTCAATGGTATCCAGACAAACATTTATATATTAAAACTGACAAGTCACTACAAAATTAAAGGCCCTTTTCATAATAAGGTGCGCTTCTTACCTCCTGCTTAAAAAAAAAGTATGTAGAGCTCTATTCCTGACATAAACAGAACTAATTAATTCGTATTTATTTGATTTACTTGTTTTATGGTGAAAGGATATCATCCAAAACCAATAAAGATTCATTTCTACCCATGTACAGTTTTGTTTACAATGTGTTAACCTCACAAAAACCTAAAATTCTTAAATGATTAAGGTTCCAAGGACTAGTTTTCCATCTTTAGATGAGAGCAGGAATCCTGGAAGATCTATCAGAACTCATGTATGGATTCATAGTTTTTTTAAATAATGAAGGTAAACTTATGCTTATGTAAGAACAAGTGTCATTTACATACACACATACACTCACACACTCAAAATGCACTATCAAATATCAATCAAATTTGGCTTCTCTGACGTCCTTGGGACCCATTGCCGCTGAACATATAAGCTATCAGTTCCGTATTATTTTGATTATGATTTTTGGTGACATTGTTGCTCTGAGATTCAGTAGGATTCAACTCCATGGATAGTAAATATTGGAATGAAATAAGATCTTAGATAATGTTGGGTATCAGGTTGCCTTATGGGTATCCTACAAGTGTGCAGTCGCTTTTCATGATGAAAAGGGGTATACGGATAATTATTGCTGAGCGGGACATTTCTGGGGGCACAGCACTTCCGGCCAAATGTTTTGATTTCTTTGGGTTGAAAACCTTTCAGAAAAACTTAAGTTCCCAGGGCAATCCAGTAGCACCTCAACTTGAATTAGCTAGCACAAAGGACAATGCCTTGTAAGTACTATAAGGATATCATTCATTATTCTACTGTGAACATACGACAATACTCCCGTCTGTTGTTTTTTACCCCTCGTACCTCCCTCTCCATCTCTTTCTTTTGACCCTAACAGCAACCCACAATAGTCCACTAACAACTAGGTACATTACGCACTGCTTAGTTCAGCAGAGGAATACTGATTTTAGGGTACGATCCCCCAACTTTTATATTTTCCTTGTCTAGCTACGGAATCGAACTCTGGTTATTCAGTTTGTGAACTGAATGCTCTGGCACTGCGCTACAAATTGTTACATATATCAGGAAATATTCTTACACAATGTAATTTTATGATGGTTTGTTCTACAAGGTAGTCTAATAATAGTTTTTACATATATATAAAAAAATATGCCGTTGACCTGCTGCCATTCCCCCGCCCTCCATCCACACCCCACTACTCCAAAATCATAAGATGATTGCGTAAAGGTGATAATTATATCTCGCTGGCGCAGTCACATAAACAAGAAAACGATAAAAGTCAGATTCTATTGTGGTCGGAAAAAACTAAACAAAAACGAATGCAATTTTCACACACGCTTCCTCCTTTCTTTCTCCTTTTGCGTTTTCCCTGTCTCTTCCTTCAAATACTTTCACATTAGACGCATCGCGAAAGTAAATGTCTCCGAAAAGCCATTGCATGGGCGTGTCGTTGTAAGAAGACGATGGGTTGACAACGTTACTCGGCTGCTGCGTCTTCTGTGTGGCGCCGAGTAAATGACACCTTGATAACATTACGCAGTTACCATGTCGCGCCCGAAAAGACAATTCGAGGCAATACGCGACCTTACGTGGGGCAGTGTTCCAGGAGAGATTCTAATCATGACTAATGGCATTTGCGAGATTCCAGGATAGGCTGGCATCGTGACTAAAGACTTTGGCAAAATTCCAGAATAGACTGTAATCATGACTAATGACTTTATAGATTCCAGGATAGATTTTAATCATGACTAATGACATTTGCGAGATTTCTGGATAGGCTTGAATCAGGACTAATGACATTAGCGAGGTTCCTGGATAGACTGGAATCATGGGCAAAGACTTTAGCAAGATTCCAAAATAGACCAGAGTCATGATTAATGACCTCAGCGAGATTCCTGGACAGACTGGAATCATGAGTAAAGACTTCGCAAGAATCCAAAAGAGACTGGAATCATGATTAATGGCTTTAGCGAGTTTTCTATAATACCTGAGGTATTCAAGTATCAGTCCATGGAAAATTTGAAACAGTTTGTAGTTCCTGCTCCACTAGAATTAACCAGAAAGACAAGAGTGATACAAAGTCATTCTGTAAATATATATATATATATATATATATATATATATATATATATATATATATATATATATATATATATATATATATATATATATATATATATATATATATATATATATATATATATATATATATATATATATATATATATATATATATATATATATATATATATATATATATATATATATATATATATATATATATATATACATATATTGACGCACACCCAGAGAGGAACATACGGCGCTGAACATACAAACTCGAGCTTGTGCAAATATATATTCGAAAATTTAAATAGAAATTCACTGGTTTTAAAATTCACACTCAACGTTCCCCAACTACCAATTTATGCGAATATTTTCTTGCATTCGAGACAGTTTACTGACGACTGACGAGGAAGATAAATGCAATATTTAGGGCAAATGTTGCAAAACGCCCTGATAATACGCGTTCAATTCTTGTTTACTTATAATGTGTTTGGGTGTAAACATGTGTATACACACACACACACACACACACACACACACACACACACACACACACACACACACACACACACACACACACATATATATATATATATATATATATATATATATATATATATATATATATATATATATATATATATATATATATATATATATATATATATATATATATGTATAAATATGTATATATATGTTACAGTCAACATGCGTAATCAGTCATTACACGAAATGCCTGAAATTTCAGTCAGGTAGCGAAATGCACTTAGGGACATTTGATCCCCCAGGAGCTAGTACTATACACGGCGAAATATATTTGACCCCAGGGGCTAGTACTAAACACGGCGAAACAGTGTAGGTGACTCACTGTTTCGCCGTGTCTAGTACTAGCTCCTTGGGGGATCAAATGTCCCCTAAGTGCATTTCGCTACCTGACAAATTTCAGGCATTTCGCGTAATGACTGATTACCATGACCGAAATTTCAGGCATTATCATCTCTATATAATTAATCTCTCTGATTACGCTCTCTCTCTGACTGTAATCTCTATATATCTCTCTCTCTCTATATATATATATATATATATATATATATATATATATATATATATATATATATATATATATATGTATACATTGTTTACACGCAAACACAGTATAAGTATGTACATATATATGTGTGTGTATATATATACATATAGATAGATATATATGCATGTATGTATAAAACAGGTCAAACGTTACTTGACTTTATCTTTCGGAAATGTTTCGTGAAGACGCCTGTTTATATTCAAATTCTAGGCACCCTTTATCAGTTATTCAGTTTATTAATGAAAAGTCGTCATTATTGATATTCGTGATGAAATTAAAACATATTAAAATTAAATTTTCTCTCAGAAAGAAGAGAAACTGGAAAATGAATCGTTGTATAAGTACGCACACACACACACACACACGTGAAAGCAAGTTGAGTGATTGAGGCATATTGTGTCGACCTTCCGGGAGTTTTCACAAGATTAGCTCCAGCGTTTCAGAGAATCCCGAGGCTTGCTTACGGATCCTCATCTTTAGCGGAGCTTTATTTATTTATATACAATTATGCATATATATAGTTAGACAAAGAGATGAAGAATTATTCCAAATCATTGCCATCTGCTGGAAGTCCCTGACATTCCCGGGAATCCCAAGAATTCCCGAAGACTGGAGCAGCTCAGTGGAGGCGAAAATCTCTCCAGAATCCAGACAAGTCACTTGTGTCCGATTACAAAACTTGGTATAAATCTGAGACAGTTTATCGATATGAAGCGGACTCTGCTTGTTTGCGAAGACAGGTGATGAATTTCCAGAGAACGAGGAACCCAGGTCAACTCAGACGTAGGAGACACGAGAAGGAAGAGCTTCGAGCGGGAAATCTCCTCTTGCCATTGGATACCTCGATGTGGGGCCTAGAGAAGCAGTAATACCTATTTCACATATTCGTCAGTGGCAACCTCTGGCGTGGCCTAAAATCCCGTAAGTGCAATGCCTACCACGTAATATGCGAAATTGGTTTTCCCACTTTTCGAGGATTGTAGTGCGGCAGGAACTTAGGCATCGAGGAACACCTTCAGCAAAGACGTGTTTCCTACAGTCAGCAGCGAAATAACTGGTTTCGGGACTCTGCAAAGCAATTATCTGTTTTCTACAAAGAAGCAGAGACGCCATAGGCTCTAGGCTAGCCAACAGAGCCGAGAATGGGGAAGGGCCCATCCCTGGTAAAACTAAACCCCCATTTCAGTGACGCTTTGTTGGAGAAGATGCCCCAGGGGTGAGATCAACTCTGATCGCCAAAGGCCAAAATTTCACACACACACACACATATATACTGTATATATATATATATATATATATATATATATATATATATATATATATATATATATATATATATATATATATATATATATATATATATATATATATATATATATATATATATATATGCATATACATATATAATGTGATATACGTGTGTGTGTGTAAATTATATCAAACTGCACGTGACAAAATATACGTAGATAACCACTTGAAAGGTGGAAATTTCAGACCAGGAACCAATAGCGTTTGAGTATCATGCACACTTCTTGAGGGGTACCTTGGAGTACTTTGTACCCCAAAGAAGTGCTCGTGATACACGAAAGTACTTGGTACTTGGTCTTTAATTTTCACCTTTCAAATGGTTATCTACGTATATATTTGTCACGTGGAGTTTGCATAACATATTACACACACAAACACACACACACACACATATATATATATATATATATATATATATATATATATATATATATATATATATATATATATATATATATATATATATATATATATATAAGAGACGAATTTGCCGAATATTTCGAGATTAATATTCCCTAACGGAACAAATGAACCATTATATTTTCAGCAAATTAGAACAATGGAAATTCGATTACATGCATCCATGTAAACACAAATGAAAGCGAATTCAACGACTAAATGCCCGTGATTTCAGGCGTAGTTATTTCCATAACATCACGGCGTCAGTTTTACCAATAACAAACAAGTAAAAAATGCGCCGAAGTTTCTGTGACGCAACTGAGTTTTCTGCACAGCGTATAATGCTGTATGAAACTTTCAACCACGGCCCAAGAAACTCAGCCGCGGTCCCTTGGTGGCCTCAGCCATGGTCCTGTGTGGCCTCAGCCACGGCCCATGAAATTCATAGCTGTGGCCCATGAAACTCAGCCAGGGTACGGTGGTTACCTGTGTTGTTGGTACCTATAGCGGGCCAGAAGTACAATTATGGCTAATTTTAAGCTTAAATAAAATGAAAACTACTGAGGCTAGAGGGTTGCAATGTTTGATGATTGAGGTGGAGGATCAACATACCGATTTGCAGCCCTCTAGCCTCAGTAGCTTTTTAAGATCTGAGGGCGGACAGAGAAATTGCTGATGGACAGACAAAGCCATCTCAATAGTTTTCTTTTATAGAAAACTAAAACTGCAATAGGATCACAGTTATAAATATAACGTCATTTGTTCCTTTGAAGTTTCGACGCAGAGGTTTTACATTTTATTAAGAATTTCTTCAGGAACTGAAAATAACCCTGATTACGATAGAGTCTGACTGCAGCTCTGAACCGTCTTCTAGGAATCACATTAACGGATCTGGAAGGGAAAGAAAGAATTTTTTTATACTCTTACCCTTAGCGCGAGACTGTTGAGCTGAAGAAATTCCTCACGCATTTAGTGAGGTTGCTGTTTGCACAGTCCCTCTTTCAGGTGGCTAAAAATCTCTTTCAATTCCCAAGCATATCTGTGATGTAAATGAGAATATTACACATGTCATATAAGGAATAAATTTTTATTTTACTTGATAATCAGTCATTCTACTTTTTTTAAATTGTAGATCAAAATAGTTAGTGATGATTCTGGCAGAAATATTCCCTCCAAAAAAATATTAGTCTGATTTTTACATTGAAATATTTCTCAGTCGAGTTAAATCAGTCGTCGTTTTTCTTGTGCAAATAAAGGCAACTAATAATAATAAGAAAAACAGGGAGGTGGCGTTCAAGTACTTGGAATAAAATATTGGTCTTTATGTTGGGGACAAACCGAAAATAACGCTGTGATATTTATTTTCGAGCCACAAGCTGCACGCAACATATTTTCTTTATTGCCTATAACTATCGTAAATACCATTATTTTTATTTATTGGCCCTCGTTTATAACAGCGTGGTTTGCCTAAAAAAAATGAAATAGAAAACATCGATTGGACTAGACAAAGGTTAGCCCTCAGTTATTGGAGCTGCCGGAAAAATCAGTTTGCTCTGGCCTCAGGGATACAAGATCACCGTAAATAAGACGATCACTAAATTAACCTCTGCTGCAAATGAGATGGGGAAGTTATCAGTATTTATACTCAAATCCTAAATTTTTAAAAAGTATATAAAGGAAACTGTAGCACTCCACGCAATCTGAGAGGCATTACTTTTCTTTTATAAGCTTCCTTATTTTGCTCAGCTTCACTTGGTGACACTCAAATTCTTCTTAAAGACAACGGGGAGCATCTGACAGTCAACGTGATAAAGTTTTTATTACTATGGTTATTTTCCCTTCCTCTTCTACACTTTCTTCTTCCTTCTCCTCTTCATCCATGTATTTATCGCCTTCAGACCGAGATTCGCATACCTTATTACTTCAAGGCATAACCTATGTTTTTCTTAATTGTTGCCATTTTTATTTATTCATCTTATTTTACTACTGAACGGCTAACGAGTTTATCACATAAAATGAAATAAATATAGATCTTTAGTCTAGAGGGCAGGTTTCCTGCAAGGCGAGATCTATCCTCGATCTTACGCTTGTCCAGCTTAGAGAGCTCTGCAGCATCGGTAATTTAGACATTCAAGCCTCCTGAAGAGCAAAATCATCTCAAAATAGTGCTGAACCTCTTTGAGAGCAGTTGTTATCTTCCAATTAGTACTTTAGAGTAGTCTCTGAAATGTCAAAAGACAGAGTTCAAGAAATGAGAATTTTTTTGTCCTGAAGGTTTGGTTAATAACCTTAGAGAAACAGAAGGAGAAATAAACGGGAAAGTACATAAATCTTTGTGGATCTAAAAAAAAAAAGAAAAAAAATTATTTCTTCCTAAGATATGAAATTGTGTCTTACGCTTTTACTGTTTGTTTTTTATAGTTAGAAACTACGTACGTATAATATTTTATATGTATTTGACTGGTTAAAACACAGTGCAATGTTCATCACTCTCAGCGACACGGATATTGTTGCTAATATATTAAAAAAAAATATAAATACCACAGTGAGAAAATATGAGCAAATAAATAAACTGATAAATTAATGTTCATTGTGAAATGAATAAATATGAGAAAAAAAATGGCAAATTGCTGTCAAAAAGGTCAGGATAAAAGTGAAAAGAGGAACACGGATAAAAGTGGTCATTTATATAAAGATAAACACAAACAAATACATTAGCGGTAAAAGCCTGAAAGTTATTAAATTTCATCATGAGCACATGTGGTTAACCATCGTCCGTCCTTTTACTCAGACTCCAGCTTCATGTAATGGGGTTCGCTTCTCCTCGTGGATGAAACTGGGATCTTTGCTGTCCTCGTGAAGTTATTGGTTTACTTGCACTATTCTCTCTCTCTCTCTCTCTCTCTCTCTCTCTCTCTCTCTCTCTTGTAATGGAATTGCAGCAAAGGGTATTGCAGGTTACTATTGCGCCTTGTAGTCTGTTTGTGCAAAACTGACGTATGAATGTATCCTTTGGTCAACGTCAGAGGGTCTCTCCTTGATCTGTCTCTTCGCGGTGATTACTCAGTATCAGTAATATTTGAATATTTATGTTTTATATTGTCCAATTGTACACAAGGTTGATACTGAGGATTTAATATGAATAATCTTAAGTCTTGTGATTCTACACATCAGCGTCATTCTTCATTCATTCATTAACTACTTCAGCACTGCAGCAATGCCACGTTGTCACACTGAGGTTCTTTCTTCCCGGGAATATCACTGCTGCCGATGTACACTGATTCAAGAGAGGCTGTACAGTAATGCTACTTTAAATAGGCGTACACCAGTGCCTTAGTTTGTTATTAATGTTGTCTTATGAAAGGGAAGTTTAATTTGTTTATAATTATTTTTGTCCTCCTAAATTCTAAATTGTCTTCCTCCACATCTTGGCAAGAGGTTATGTATTAAAAAAAGGTTTATTTCCTTGTGAGAGAAAGTAGATTTGTTGGAACCTCGTTTCTTTAGCCTGTAGAGACGAGGTGAGCAAGAGGCAGCATCTGGGTACTTACTAATTTATTGTTGTTGTTTTTTATTAAGCTGGCTTTATGCCAGCACGGGCTCTTGCTCATAGCGCAGCCACAAATTTCTGACACGACATGGATCTCTGAACGGAAAGATGGCATCTAACATCAGAGCAAGCCAGGGTAATTTTAGTCAGGTGTGTTTCTTACACCTGGAAAACAGTTAACAATTCTTTGTACAAAATAAGGAAAGTTGACCATTACATATGATTCAAAAGCTTGAAGCGTTTTACATTTATAGAGTTTTTTTTTTTTTTTTTTTTTTTTTACAAATGAGATGCCGTGGTTACTGCGGATACATGAAAATTGCTGCTGCACCCGTTCGTCTTTGATTTGTTTTCTGGGGAAACTCGATGTTCTGCGGCAGGTCACGTTTGTTGTTTTGGACGACGGATGCCCGGATAGCCCAAGCGGGACCCTAGTAGCCTTTAGCCAAGAATTTTAGCGCCATAGTTTCTGGCTACTTTACAATCCCAGGCCGAAAACATTTCTAAGGGACAACTGCAAGGAAAGGAATTATTTTTTTTAATAGTCGATGACTCTCTCAAACATCATTACTCCTCTCATTTTTGATCTTTGTCTCTCCATCCGATTAGCTTTCTTTTCCTATTCCCTCTTCTTCTTTAAAAGTGGAATTTAAAAGCAGAGAACACTTCATAACTGTCGAAGGACCTCATAAATCCATGTCTTGCAAATGAAAGTATTCTTCAGTTAGATGCACTAGAACTTACTGTAAGTAGAGGATACTGACAGAATAAGTGCAACCCATTCAGAACAGGCTTTTTTTTCGTATACGTGGGGTACTACTAACTTTCGCCTCCGTATTGTGTAGTCAAATGAGTTGTAAACTCTAAGGCTCTATTCGGAGCTCTATCAACGAAACAGTTAGTTATATAAATGCAAACGATATGATTTGAAATGTAACAGTGTGTACTGTCAAAAATAGTATACATTTTCTGAGTGGGATTCGCAAGCATTACTTATCCTCAAGTTATGACCACAAAGAAGGCGATGGAAAGTATAAATCAATTAACATTTCTCAGTGAAACTGTGACAGAATTCTCCGAATGCATTTAAGCCTCTCCTCTTTTGCATTCAGTGTCGGTGCGAATAACATGCAGGGCCATTCAAATTTATCTGAATGCGGAAAGATGGCTTGGAGCAGCTGTTGTTATTCTTCAGTACGATATGAATAATTTTTGGACGTAGTTTTGGAATTCGGATATCATGGTCTACACAAGATTGTTGATAAGGCACGACGTCACAAACGTAAGATTTTGAATATACGCCCCGTTCCCCTGTTGGTATTGCTTGGTAGCAGTAAACTTGCTCGATTTTTAAATGTAATAGCTGATGGCAGGAGAAAACTTAATCCAATACCACACGACAATTGTTCAATACCAGTAACTACCGTCTTTGGTATTATTTCATCAGTTTAGTAGTATAATTAGTATTCATTCTTTATTTTGATAACTTCGACCATTGCCCGTTTTCGTAATGAGGGATACTCTGTCCTTCAAACCTAATGTTTATATTTTTCTGTTTAATCAGGTTGAAGACGCAACGATGCAGTCATTGAAAGTGTTTAGGAGTTTGAAGGTTTATAAACATAATTCTAGAACAAAGACATGCACGAGTTAGAAGAGTCCGCGGAAGATACCGTATTTCAGACGTCTAAAAGTGCAAACTTCAAAAGTTGAAACTCTTGCCTCGTTAGCAGAGATAGAGAAATAAGGTTTTCCTTCAACCGTCCCCCAGATACCCTCATCACTGCTGGGTACGCAAGTCATTTGCAGGATAACAAATAGTAAAACTCTTATCAATGACTTGAAATTATTCAATGAGTAGTGAAATGAGCTTATGGGAAGGGGCTGACTTCCGCTTGAAGAAGAGCCAACTCAGAACGGTTCTTAGAAGAGTCAATCAATGTTCATTCTCTAAAACTTTCTTTTTTTTTAAACAAAATTTTGTGACAGAAATTAACTTGTTCCTTTACAAAATGCACTAGGCCTTAGTATAACATAACACAAAATATAAATGAAAACTTTTATTTACTGAAAATTTTCCAGTATTCGTTGATAACTAACAAGGTCTCTGATAGCCTATCTTACGTAATGAAAGTTTATGTATTAGTAATGAACCACTAGAGGTTCATTAGCACATTTCTCACTTATATAGCAACATTGAAGAGATCGTTGACATAACAAGAAAATCTCTCTCTCTCTCTCTCTCTCTCTCTCTCTCTCTCTCTCTCTCTCTCTCTCTCTCTCGGCGGAAATGAGAAGTCTGTTACTTTGACATCATTTGATAATTTCAAATACCAGCTTCTTGTTCTCTCTCTTCTAGATTCTCTTTGCTTAATGCCTGTTAAATATAAATTGTATAAACTGTTTCATTCGTTGGAATAAATGAGTGAATCGATGCATAAATCAATTTCCATGAAATGCTATTTCATTTTCTATAATCTAATAAACACTTCTTGAAACGAACATAGAATGATCACCAAGGAATGAAATGTATTTACTATTATGCAGTAGTCAGAAATGGAAAACTACTTAGATGAAATTCAAAACTTACTTAAGGTGAGCAGAAAGCTACTTAAACTACAAAAATGTTTTTGAGACTAATAAAAAAAAGCTCCAAAATGTCCCAGAGTCTGTGTTGTCTTATCTGCATGAGAATGCATAACCTCAATTAGCGATGACGAGGAGAAAATAAAAGTTCGATGCCGCCTGTGTTCTTCAAAAATGAGCGAGGCAACCTTTCCTTTAGCGGGAACGACACGAAACTACACATAGGAACGATTAGCATCTTCGCACAGAAAAAGTTTCTAGCCCTTAAAGATTCAAAAATAATATACTGAATATATATATATATATATATATATATATATATATATATATATATATATATATATATATATATATATATATATATATATATATATATATATATATATATATATATATATATATATATATATATATATATATATATATATATATATATATATATATATATATATATATATATATATAGTATATATATATATATATATATATAAAATATATATATATATATATATATTCAGTATATGGTTTAGTTAACACTAGAAATATAAAGTAATGCATTGATGTCCAGCAGCGGGAATCGTACTACACAGCCCATCGTAATACGAACGAGGTCACGTTGCCGAACTGACCTTTCGCATTCATATTTCTTAGAGCTGGAACAGACCCATCCTCACCATCGTAGCCAAATGGGAAATCGTTTTTATTGCTTTTGAGGCTGAAATGTTTGTATGTCATCTAAGGTTTTTCTCGCTATTTCATATACTCTACAGGTATTTGTTTCATTTCACGTTTTTCCCCTTCTCTCCATCCTCTATTTCATTTCGTCCTTCGCATCTCCACTTTTGTCTGATCTCCCTTCTCCCCTCACCTTCTCTTTATCCACTATTTTTTCTTCCTGCTTAGTTTCTCTGCCTCTGCTTTTCTCTTTCTGTTTCTTTCTCTCTCGTCCTCATCTCCGATACAACTGCTTGATCTCGGGCAGCAAAAAGCCAAAGTGTGGTCCTTTCCATCAAGCGAATCTCAGGTCTTGTTAAAAAGGCGGAACTCCTCTCAGGTTTCAGGGAACATTGAACTCATGGAACAGAATTCTCTGCCTGTCTGTCTGTCTCTCATTATATTCAGCTACATAGTATACGTAAGAAGGGAAAGCGAGAGCATATATCTTCTTATGTGGTTTTTTATATATATATATATATAGGAACTATATATATGTAATATATATATATATATATATATATATATATATATTATTATTTATATATATATATATATATATAATAATCCAGCAGCGCATATATATATATATATATATATATATATATATATATATATATATATATATATATATATATATATAACTATATATATAATTGTAAGAGCGACATAATGCCCTCTTAATTTCTCGACTTCTTCGGTTTTTTGGGATACGCTTGTCACTACAAAGCCTTTAAAATCCAAGAGCAAGAAACTGAAGTTGTTGTGATGTCCGGTCGCGGGAAACGAACCATTG
>NC_089786.1:39150740-39158240 GCF_040412425.1 Macrobrachium rosenbergii | reverse complement strand
TGAATTAACCTGGAGTCTAAGGTTATCCGAAACTCAATCTCCGCAGACATCCATCATAGATTTTACAGAGAGAAAAACGAACAAAGTGTTCACAAGAGTCATTAGGCCTCGGAACTTGCAGAAGCACTAGTATATGTATTACAGTAACTGCTGCAGTTAATCAACCTTAGAGGGCGCAATGCGTCAAGGGGAGCACTTGAACTGACCCCAGATTGTAAAAGAGGGTTGAAAACTTTTTTTCTCAATACTATGCTTTACATGCTTCCAGACTGACCTAACAAAGAAAGTAAAAGTCTTCCTCATGTGTAACTTATTGACACTCAACTGTATATATATATATATATATATATATATATATATATATATATATATATATATATATATATATATATATATATATATATATATATATATATATTTAATGACCAACCTGGTGTTGCCCATAAAACATTGAAGAACTCAGAAAAATTTTCTGCATCTCCTTTGAATTGCTTTGTTGTGTAAAGTATATATATATATATAATATATATTGATATATATATATATATATATATATATATATATATATATATATATATATATATATATATATATATATATATATATATATATATATATATATATATATATATATATATATATATATATATATATATATATATATATATATATATATATATGTTATGTATATATATATATATATATATATATATATATATATATATATATATATATATATATATATATGTATATATATATCTTTATTTTTATCATATTTATCTAAAGCATGACAAAACATTTCAGAGGGGATGCAGGAGAATTTTTCTTAGTCCTTCAGAGTTTTCACATGCAGTGCCTGGTTGGTCAGATAGTATTTATAAATGTAAAAGTGAATGTTTGTATGTTTGTCCACTATAGAAATCCAAACTGCTTGACAGGCCCAGACAAAATTTGGCATGCAGCCCTATGTGACCCCAGGAAGGTTGTAACTCAAAATCACAAGTACTTTTATTATCAGACTTTTGTTTAAATGCACTTCTTTTACTTACAAAGTAAATAAATAGGCCTGCCCTTGCAGTAGAGTGGCAAATTGTTTGTGTCTGTCTTCTGTGCTCTTGCTATATGCAAGTTTGTGGCCGATTATATGTGCCTTTACCTCTTATTCTCACTCTTTAGCTTCTTCGCTCTTGCATATATGCAAGTTTATGGCCGATTATATGTGCTTTTACCTCTTACTCTCACACTGTAGCTCATATATATATATATATATATATATATATATATATATATATATATATATATATATATATATATATATATATATATATATATATATATATATATAAATAGAGGACAGTGTAAGAGTAAGAGGTAAAAACACATATAATCGGCCATAAACTTGCATATATGCAAGAGCGAAGAAGATAGATGCAAACAATTTACCACTCTACTGCAAGGGCACGCTTATTTATTTACTTTGTAAGTAAAAGAACGGCATTTGAACAAAAGTCTGATAATAAAAGTACTTGTGACTTTTAGTTCTGGATTTATATCCCATGTACCCTCCAAGCCCCACAGCTTACATACACATATAAATACACATACATGCACAATCATTCACGCACCCTTGCATAAAAAAAAATCAGAAACACCAACTCACTCCCCAAGTTTGGGCTAGAGATCCCTCTCACAAACACTATGAATTTCTTAATTAATCATCACTATATTTTGGTTATTGGCCCTTACAAATTAATAGTTGAGTTTTTATGAATTACCTGTAATTTGTAAAACTTAAAAAATAGTGTCGTCACATATATGTTTTCATGCTGTATTCTTATATGTAATGTCGGTTTGATTAGACGGAAATATCTCTCTCTCTCTCTCTCTCTCTCTCTCTCTCTCTCTCTCTCTCTCTCTCTCTCTCTCCTAGGGTGCTCGTTTCCGGTAACATTCTCCTTGGCGGGATATGTGAGGAAAGTATACCACTGTAATGGTCCAGAAAACTTTTCAAGTGTTTTGACAACATCAGTTTTTACTTTAGGACTTGGGGAGCTCTCCCATTGACTATCATTGTGTTTTACCTTATTTTCCTAATCATTATCGTTATTATCATTCATCCTGTTAGAGGGTTTAGATGTAATTTTATTCTTCATCTTACTTTTAATGTGATACATTTCGTTCTGCTTTTGTTGTTAACATTCAAATTCTTCAATAACCGTGATGATCGAGATTTGAAACTAGCAACACAATAGGACCATGGTAAAAAAGAAGTTTAAAAGCATCCAACACAAAACGGAACAAAACTAAAATAATATTATCGTTATTATTTTACTCTCTTTATCATCATTGCTGCATGCAATATGAAACAAAGATCTACTAGTGGTGCAGGAGGAGAGAGAGAGAGAGAGAGAGAGAGAGAGAGAGAGAGAGAGAGAGAGAGAGAGAGAGAGAGAGAGAAATCAAGTTAGTTGTTAATCACAGGAGAAGTAACCTCACCGCTAACCTCAGTATCCTTGAATATGACAGCCTGAAGAATGATTTCGTCCTTGATCTTCGTTAATGACGTCGAGGTGACAATGGAAAAGATGACCTTCACCTTTTCTTATCAAACTCTCGGAATAAGAACATAGAATTTAGGCCAAAGAGCAAAGCCTGGGACTTATGAGGTCATTTAGCGTTGAAGGGGAAATTGAGAGTAGAAAGGTTTGAAACTTGTAACAGGTGGAAAACCTATTAGTTGCACAATGAAACAAATGTTAGGAGATGGTGGATAGCAAGATGGAAGGAAAAGAATATGAATGGAAGTATAGTAAAAGGAATGAAAGGGGTTGCAGATAGGTACCGAAGGGGCACTGCGAAGAACCTTACGTAATGCCGACAGTACGCCGTGTGAGATGTACTGACGGACTACCTCCTTATGGGGTGTCAAAATCTCGGTGAAATTTTCAGTAGGAATATTATTGGCTTCTGAATAACTTGGCAGAACTTAATTCTTTCAATAGTTCTACAGAACAAGATTTTCTATCAAGCACGTGTATATGCCTAACACCTGCTTATGTTTTTGTTAATGTGCAATATTAAGCCATTTATCTAATTATTCTCAAACAGAGAGTTTTCCTAGCTGGAAATACATAAACTGGGTCAGTGACTTCATGAGCCACGTCCTGTGCGTGGTAATTCTAAAGGTTATTCCTCTTGAAGTACTCAGTAATGGTTTCAGGATAAGAATCCTTTCCATTCACATTTATCTACATGACCGCGACCCACACAGTCGACTGGATACTTGATACATCATTCACTGCTTGGGTCACCAAGGACGTAATGAGGTTTAACGGGATATCTAAAGTGATCCCCGCTCAAGGAAACCGAACCTATCATGACCACTGGGAGACGTTTTTATGTATGTATATAGTCTGTTGACAAACTATGTGCTAGCCTGTCAAAAGTACATCCGTGGCAGGTGCAACTGTGTTGACGTTGAAGGTTTCCACAGTTAGATATGTATTCATTTGTGCTTTTTGATCATGGCCTAAGTGCATGGAGACAGTGTGACAGATGGATGAAAGCGTTGTGGTCCTTCGAACATTGAACCAGTGTCGTCACGCTTCCAGGGATAAGTTATGAAGTGAGCGAGTATATGTGTGCACTCTTTAATGGTACATTATGAGAAGAACAGACAATAGCTAGGGACTTCGATTTTGCTTGTTGTGCAGTGTTAATGGATAAGAACCACCATTGTGAGATCCATTATGTGCGGCCTTCGAAAGTGAGCAAGATAAAATATGTCTTGAGAAATGGAGGATGTCAAATTAATTACCTCTTTATCTTATGGTATTAGCTATCGTCCTCGAGAATTGTTGCATTTGTACCTGCAATTATAGTGGTTAGAATATATATCTATGTGTTTGTTATAAATTTCGTTTGCAGATTTCGAAACTTGAGTCTCTCTCTCTCTCTCTCTCTCTCTCTCTCTCTCTCTCTCTCTCTCTCTCTCTCTCTAGGGTGCTCGTTTCCGGTAACATTCTCCTTGGCGGGATATGTGAGGAAAGTTACCACTTTAATGGTCCAGAAAACTTTTCAAGTGTTTTGACAACATCAGTTTTTACTTTAGGACTTGGGAAGCTGTCCCATTGACTATCATTGTGTTTTACCTTATTTTCCTAATCATTATCGTTATTATCATTCATCCTATTAGAAGGTTTAGATGTAATTTTATTCTTCATCTTACTTTTACAGACATTATGCGGAAATACCCCGTTTGTTTTGCAGTGAAATTCCTCTGTTTCTCCATTATGCATTTTCCCGTTCTGTTCTCCATTGTGCATTTTTCCGTTTTGAACACTGATTTCTTTAAACACCATTTCAGGTTTTAATATCTGGCATGTTTCTTTTAACAGGAATTCTGGGTTTGTTCTGTGAAGAACATTTTGGAGGTGGTGTTCTTTTACATACTGTACGGTATTTTATTTTGGTCTAGAATAATTATGACCTGTTTATTTAATTTGATAGCCAGAGTGTTAGTCACTAGTATTGGTTGGTCTAGAATCATTAATTCGTTTGTTTGTGAATCAGAACTTCCTTTAGTTATGATTTCCATTTATATGGGGTGTGAGTCACTCCATTTCATGACCGTAGTTTTTGCTGAAATACTTTCGTTAAATTTGCAAATAAAGTCTAGTTTTGTATCTCGGTGTTTAATTCTAGTAGGCCTTTGTTTGAGGATAGATTCAGTGAGAGGAGTCGACGGGAGAGAAAGAATGTGCTGACCCAGGGCCGGCCATTTGCTATCAGGAGAATCTTAGGGGTGTAAGATGGTATGACGCTGTTCTTAAAATAGATGCAGTAAGAGATTATGACCCTATCTGTCCTGAGAATAGGGTCATAACATATGTAAATATGCATGTATGTATGCACACACACACACACACAGAGACACACACACACACACACACACACACACACACACACACATATATATATATATATATATATATATATATATATATATATATATATATATATATATATATATATATATATATATATATATATATATATATATATATATATATATATATATATATATATATATATATATATATATATATATATATATATATATATATATATATATATATATATATATATATATATATATATATATATATATATATATATATATATATATATATATATATATATATATATATATATATATATATATATATATTCTACTACTGTATTATAGTTAGTTATTTTTAGAATATCCTATTGATTTCTGTAAGTTATTTAGGTATTAAATAATCTTTTATGTATATCCTATCAAGATGAACATATAAACACGAATATTCAACGTAAAAATAAATATATTTTTTTATTTATACGAAATATAAACGACATATACCGTTTCTTTATACCTGAGGGAATTTTGCTTGCTTTAAAAAAATATACGTTTATTTTCAAATAAAAACATTCAATAAAATGCCAGATTACTGAAGCAAAAACTATTTGTGATGTATGAAATTGACAGTAAGTTGGAAGAACTCTACCATAAAATTTAGATGAGAGAGAGAGAGAGAGAGAGAGAGAGAGAGAGAGAGAGAGAGAGAGAGAGAGAGAGAGAGAGAGAGAGACTAATCATTCAACAATGAATAAGTTAATATTTTCGTCACATTTATAATTAAATAAAGTATTGTTCATTAAATTCCCTGTCCACTTGGGAGGACTAAATACCGTTCATTAAACGGAGACAACTCGACAAGGCTCCGATCCCTGGGGATAAGCAAAGCCCTTCCAGACGAAACACAACATTCAGCCATTGCTGGTTTCTGCTTCGGGATCATATAATACTACGATACCAATGAAATGCATCAGGCGAACACAAGTAGCTCAGGGGCCTTGATTCTCCAATCCCTTTCTGACTTAGTTCGTGAGACGCGAATCATTACAGAAGAACTCCAGCGGAATGCCTTGCAGTTCATTCCCTAAAGGGTGTAATCTCGCTCAATTATAATTAGTTGCTATTGTTGGAACCAGAAGGACTGAACTTTGTCCGGTGAGTCTGGGAGGAGAGGCCCAGAGCACCATCCACCCGAGGGCGTCTAGACTCTGTCTGAATTTGCCTTCGTTGTTGAACAGTGAGGAATAATGAATAATTGTATCCCACCTGTAATTATCTAACATCAAAAACAGAAACTTACTTATTGGGGTGACGTATTCAACATATTCAACAAAACATGAGAATAGGACCATACTTCCCTGTTCAAGTTGAATTTGAGCTTTGTAATTTACTGAAATTTTTGGTTGCAATTTTATTTTGACGACAAACAGCCTTTCTTAAGACTAGGTTTGTTTAGATTTATGTCGGATACTTTAGTGTCTTAGTATCATCACTAAGTCTTTCAGAAAACTATTAACACTACTCTTCTCGGACATTGACTTGAATGTAATATATCTTAGACTATTCAGAATGTCTAAAAAAGGAAGCTTACCCGTATAATGTTATTGACATCATTTTTTATATTTTTCAAAGTAGAGGCTGTATTCCAAATTTCCTCCACGCGTGACCACAACTGTTCAGACAGAATAAAATCAATATTGTCAAATAGCCATCAATTTCTGCTATTCGGCCGTCGATTGCACACAACCTTGGGCCACAAAAAGGAAATAAATTGCTTAAGTACCCTTATTAGCCAAAGATTATAATCATCTTTCTCCTTTGGCCCCGTATCTATGATATACATATGCCTTTGGCCTGTAGCCTCTTACTTAATAAAAATTGTGAGCTTCTCTTTTTCTGGTGTCTACGCATCATCAGCAGGAATGAAAAAAGATTTATTCCGATGAAATAACTTGATAATAATCCTTTTAATTTCGATCATTATTACTAGAGGTTATTTACAGTACAAAAACTAATCCATCTATTCTGAGAAACACACTAATTGTTTGTTTCGTGCAAAAAAAAAAAAAAAGTAATCTTCCCAACACGATACTTCCGTCAGAATGAATATCAGGGTCATAGAAAGTGTATTGAGTATCATTCTCCCTTATATTCCCCAAAACATTAAATAAGAATCATTCAAAAACTTCATAAATACTTGTGAATACACGTAAATATAAGACGAGAGGCAAAAGAGAAGATAATGAAAAGAATGAAATGACTAGAAATAAGATATTGAGCATTGATTGAAATTAAAAACAGGAGACAACGATTGAAGAAGACTGCCTTGATGGGTCAAACCCTGACCCTCCGGATCCACGCTCAAAGTTTAAACGCTACGAAGAGGAAACATTTGCTCCCTGAAACATTTGAGGTAAGAATTTGTAACGAAAATAAAATTTCCTTAGAAATTCCGATTGACAAAGCGTATTCTTTAATCTAATGAATGAGATTTTCATTTTTTTAACTTCTGTCACTGCTGGAATAATTTCCTATTAACTGAGTCACAGTGAAAATATTTTCTGTCGCAATTTGCAAGGTATTTTTTTTGCAATATAAAA
>NC_089786.1:39135740-39145740 GCF_040412425.1 Macrobrachium rosenbergii | reverse complement strand
AAGGTCGTAAGAAAGTGTCGAGTTCGTCATAATTATCCTGGGGGAGGGGGAGGGGGTGCTCCATGAAAAATTGATGATTTTGGCGAAATCTGTTGAGAAATTGTTTTCCATCTGGTATGAAAAGCAAATGTGTCTAGGAAACTATCCCAAAGTTTTATTGTCATATTTTGCTTATGTTTCGAGTTATTGCAGTATTTGTCAGGGGAACTTTATAACCTGTGACGCTCACACGCCTTACAAGTTCACACAAGTGATATTATCTTCACATTATTTTATGTTATTTTGCTAAAAAAAAAAGGGTATATGCAATTACATAATGAGTTATTCATGGCGATTCCGAAGTCTTGTCTTTCAAGATCATTTCATAAGTATAAATTTATAACCATCAAGTGGGCAGTGTCTAGCAGACTGTGGGTGTGTTAACGCATGTGCGTTTGTTTACTTCCCTCATCTGGTGCGTTTGTTCGTTTCCTCCCGTTTACCTCAAGCAATGACGAGACACAATAAGAATAGGAAGCATTTACAAGACTGACAAAGGCTAAAAGAATGAAATACCATCAAAAAGATAAAAACAACGAAGTAGAGAGAACGAATAACAAACAAAGTGAGTGCTTCGACCACGTGCTCGGCCTCAGCACCACCCACTGTTCCGCACTTACCATGACAACAAAATTCTTCAGCCACGAAGTCTACTCCAAAACAAAAGATGACTTTGCGAAGTGATCTATCAAAGGATCTGCTAAATATCACCATTATAAGAAATGGAAGAAGTACTTTGGCAATGAAGACAGGAATGCGGAAGAAGATAAGGAAAACGAAGCGAGGCCTAATGAAGAGGAATATGAAGATAAGGAAAATTATAACGAAATGATAAAGATATCGAAGAAAAAGCTTCGAGAAATAACTGAAGAAAAGTCGGTGTACGTGAATCATAAAATAACAGATATTAACAGTTTTGGATTAGACCGTGTAGTTACTGCTGAGTGTCGGGATTGTGGTCTTGAAGACGGGGACCAAAATAATTATGTTGACAGCCTTTAGTCCAATATGTCATTAGAGAATACTATAGAAAATATACAGATGTTGACCCTAATGAGAATGCCATTTTGAATATTGACATCTGTTATGACGGCACATGGAGTAAAAAGGCCCGCACTGTACTATCAGGGATTGGTGTAGTAATCGAACTTTATACGGGAATAATTGTGGATTTTGAGTTATGAGGAAATACTGTCAGAAGTGTGTGGATAAAAACAAAGTGCTTAAGAACAAGAAGATTAGTGAAGTACTCAAAATATTCCTAGCATCACTTAAGGACACTTGCACGAAAAACTACGAAGGAACAAGTGCTACAATGGAAAAAGAAGGGGGCACTTGGACTCTTTCAGAGACGCGGGATAGGAAATTTCAATATACAAAATTTTGTAGTTGATGGAGAGTCATCAGCTTATAATGCTGTGGTTGGAATAAACAATGAAAAACGTCCTTATGAAAATGTGAAAGTTGAAAAGATTAAAAGCATAAACCTTTACAAAAAGCTACTTTCTACATTACTAAGAACATTACTTGACGAAGGAAAAGTGATGATGGAAACAAAGACAGGAAAAACAAGGAAAAAAGCACTCTGTCAGGAAAAAATAAAATTACAGTGAAATTAACTGATACTCTTGGATATTTTTTGGGAAAGGCTCTGAAAGAAAATGTTGGCAAGACTCATTTAGAGTTGAAGAAAAGTAGGCATATTCTTGCTACATACTTCCACATTTCTGAGCAAAAGATGCACTATGTCCTCTTAGTGAAGACTCGCACTTTTATTTTCAAAGACAAGCTGCAACTGGCGAAAAGACAGTACTGAAGCCACGCTCCATAGCCCAGCTGAAATTACCAAAGGAGAACTGCAAACAATGAAAAAAAATGTATAATTGTCACTAGTAAAGAAGGAACTCCTAGACAGATGCCTGCAGGGTGCCATTCAAAATGCTAATGAAAGTTTGCACAAGGCTAGTAAAACAAACTTTCTTGGGCGGTTTAGAATAGAATTTGTGACAAGGACTTCAGTACTGTCTCATGAACTTTTCTTACAAGGAGGTATGTTTACTAAAGTACCTAGACTTGGGGAATATGGGACTGAACAAGTCCTTACAAATAATGGATAATGAGAGAAACGGCACAGTGGAGTTGTAACAAGAAAAAGGAATGCTAAAAACACTCCTGGGTACATAGAAGACTACGAGACAGGAGCATTTTAATGTATCCTTCCAAAAGCCTAGCAACAAAGAGAAACTGTGGGAAGCTTTGGAACCCTCTCTCATAACTTTTTGAGATAATACCTTGCGTTTGGGGGCGCAAAGAGGCGGGGGAAGTTGTATCCCTATTGGACGGAAAGATGCATTATTTTTACAGAAAGATAAAGGCGAGAAATGTACGACATGTGCATACCATTTTTCCCCGGTTTATGCACTTATACCGCATAAATTTCATATGAAATCTTTGGTAGCAATTATCTCAAAGCATAACTTTTCAGTATTCTTTGTTTTCTAACTCCGGTACCTCCTGTGATATTTTTTTTATGAAATTTGGTTTAGAGTGTAGAAAAATTAATGTCCTAATTCCTTATGACAACAAAAATTTAGAAATGCCATCAGCTTTTTTTCCATGATTTTTAATCCGCAAAAACATTCTTCTTTTTTATTGCGAAATGAAATATTTATAACATTCCAATTTATTAGTGTAAGAGAAAAAGCAACTCATATAATTATATTTCCATATATGGTCTGCTTACACAGTGACTTTCATTGGCCAGTGTGATACCAATTTTCAGTTATAATAATTTGAAAATTTTAACTTTTTGATTTGGATGAGAGCGGGGGGTGGGGGGAAGCGCCATGGGAGAGATGGGAGGGCTACATCATTGTTTATGCATAGTTTTTGAGTCGATATATCAAATAATAATATAAAAAAATAGTAATAAGAGGACACAAAAGATAAATAAAAAATCATCATCTACTGTAAGCAGTAGATGCTCCTCTTACATACACCTAGCCAAATCTTTTTCTTTCTCTCTCCTTCTCTTCCTGTCTTTAGTTAAGGTTAAGATAGTTTTTCTCTCCCTTATCTCTTGGTGTCAATACTTGCTTTGAGTACAACGCCAGATAAAGTAATAAAGAAAGAATAGCTTACAAAACTACATGAGTCCAAATAAAGCATCATAACACAGGGCAGAGGTTAAATGAACATCGGAGGTAATGTGCAGGCGAAGAAAACTCCGGGCGTCGAAGTCTCAGGTTTTAGAGGCATCGTAGGAGATGGTTTATGACCACTACCCACCTCTACAGGTCCTAAGGGTCCAGAGAGAGAATGTATATTGGTCCGTTGCTCTCTCTCTCTCTCTCTCTCTCTCTCTCTCTCTCTCTCTCTCTCTCTCTCATGAAAGGAAATGATAGACCTCCAAATATCAACATATCGTTCATTCACGTGTTCCGTTTTGATTTATCCTTTTCGACATGAGAAATTTATGTTTTTCTTTACCGTGATGAATAACATAGTTACGGAGTTCCTTTATTTTTACACAAAGAATGATAACGTTGATATTTACAAAAGGGTTGATTTGTGTATTAGCTTCCATCGTGATCAATGAACTAACAAGTTAAATTATTCTTAAGAATAGTAGCAGTGTGTGTGTATGTATGTGCATTTGACTTGCTGCTGATGAGCTTCTGTGTTGACGTATAAAATGGTTATTGTGGAAGTTATCTGCAACGATAAAGGACAGACCACCACGGGTCGTGGTTAAAGTTTCATGGGCAGCGGCTCATAAAGCATTATACCGAGACTACAGAAAAATAGATCTATTTTTGGTGGCCGTGATTATACGCTGTACAGAAAACTCGATTGCACCGAAGAAACTTCGGCGCATTAATTGCTTGTTTTCTCTAGAGTTCTCTTTCCTCTGAGGGAGTCGACACCTCATCAAGGCATCGATGACCTTTGATGCTCAGACGTCTGTTTAATTATCCAAGGGACTTCATCAGAGATGGAGTCTGGGTGAATCTCCTTCATGCTCTCTTGAGGTCTTTTATCACTTGGGCTGTAACTTCTGTAAAATCATAAGGGATAGAAATGAATACACTATTTCTCTTAATAAACACGATAATGAAAAAACTCCTTTTCAACTTAATTATTAAAACATTTATCTTTTCTTTTTGCCAAGTTTTAAAGATAAGTGGAAAATATCTCTCTCTGACCTCTTGCGCGAATTTGTCCATATATATCTATATATATATATATATATATATATATATATATATATATATATATATATATATATATATATATATATGTGTGTGTGTGTGTGTGTGTGTGTGTGTGTGTGTGTGTGTGTGTGTGTGTGTGTGTGTGTGTGTGTGTATGGTGCTGTCATGACTAATGGCAGAGGAAACCCCATTCGCCATAAGATGAAAGTCTGGAAGCAACAGTTAAACAAAATGTTATGCCAAACGAGTATAATTACATCTTATGAATTTTATGATGTACTTATCTCGAAATCTCCTCCTATTTATGTAGGACAGAAAACAGGTTAAGTAATCAGAATCCATGTCTATTTCGTAAATTGCTTCTAATTTATGAAAGACACTATCATGCAAGTGAAGCTTTCCCCTAGCTCCATTTATTGGAGAACAAAACAACCAAAACTTTCCAGAGTTTTATATTCCTGAAGTAATCAGGGGTTGTAATAAGACTGGAAAGAATTTCAATGGATTGGAAAGGGTCAGGGAAGTGGCTGAAAAGTTATTTTGGAAGAGGGCCTGGAAATAAATGAAATCCACAACATATGAAAATGAAAAGTAAGAGAGAGACAACTTTAATATCAAGAGTCACAAGTAATAAGTATTGTTGTTTAGCAAATCCACCTATAACATCCGTATATATTTAAGTTTAATTCATGTTTAATTGTCTTGGAAATTGTAGCTGAACATTATTCATACCTTTCAGTGTAACATCTCTCTCTCTCTCTCTCTCTCTCTCTCTCTCTCTCTCTCTCTCTCTCTCTCTCTCTCTCTCTTTCTAGCCAAATTAGTGAAAGAACTGGAACTGGACTTTGAACCGGAGGAAAGACCACAGCTGTTTCTAGTAGCAGTCCCTGATTCCAAGACGGGAATCCAAAGGGTGATGGAGATTGAGACCGGCGTCAAAAAGAATGAGCGTCACCAGGATAAATAAAGATGAAAGCAAAATAAAAAACAGAAAAAGAAGGGGAACAAGAATTTCAATTGATGTAAATAATGAAAAAAATACATGCATAAGGAAACTGATATTAAAGAGTCAGGGGAAAGGAAACGTTAACAGAAGTTGAAAGAAAATGAAAGACGAAGAAAACAGGCCATTAAATAGGATAAGGATAATATCTTTTCCGAAGGCTTTCTCCTGTACGTTTTTTTTTTTTTATTAATCTTCCTGAGAATTATTTTTGACATTGTAATTGATTTATTTCACTTAATGTTCTCTTTTTATTCGTAAAATTAACGTTTTATTTCTTCGTTTTTCCTCTTCAGTATTTTCCTTCACACGATTTCGTTCTTGTTGACATTCTCTTCTTTCATTTTCCTCTATATATACTTGTCTATATCTTTTTTATAATTTCATTGATGATGATCTTCACCTACTTTTTTCAATCATTTACAAGATCTGTTTTCATTTTTCCTCGTCTTTTATTTTCCCCCGCATCACTCCCTTGGCGTAACGTCCCCTAACACAAGCTGACTTTGTGTTATGCAAACAAATCGTTCGTCCATTTCATTAACGAGTTTCGCTCGCCTCTCAAAAAAACCTCCGCCTTCCCTTTTTTCCACCGCCATCATTCGCTCCGGTAACACTTGCTAGTCTCTCGCTCTCCGCCTTCCCCCATTTCCTCATTTCGTTACCTTTGCAACTCCATGAAATTTAAGTTGGAATACTTTCTGTTACCAAACGTGCATATATATATATATATATATATATATATATATATATATATATATATATATATATATATATATATATATATATATATATATATATATATATATATATATATGGATGTGTTGTAATAGCTGTAATGCCCTCTTAACTTCTCGAATTCTTTGCGATTTTTTGGATACGCTTGTCACTACAAAGCCTTATGATCCAAGTGCAAGGAATATGAAGATATTATGATGTCCGGTAGCGGGAAACGAACCCCGGTTCCATAATCACAACTTGGTCACGGGTTTGTATCCCACCACCCGACATCATATCTTTATATTTCTCGCACTTGGACCTTAAAAAGCGTGGAGAATTCGAGAAGTTAAGAAGGTATTGTGGCTATCACAATTACATATGTATCTGGTAAAAAGTGACCAGCGTTCTTCTGTGGGTGTGTGTATATATATATATATATATATATATATATATATATATATATATATATATATATATATATATATATATATATATATGTATATATGTGTGTGTGTGTGTGTGTGTGTGTGTGTGTGTGTGTGTGTGTGTGTGTATGTGTGTGCGTGCGCGCGCGCGTGTGTGCGTGTGTATATATGTATATGTATTTAAGGTGCTCGCGTTACTTCATGGAAACAATGCAGTTACTCATTCCAGCAAAACAGAGAAAAGAACAGCCGCTCCCTGGCTTCAAGAGTTGTTGTTATTGCTTATGAATTTATAAATGTTTATATCATCAGCGTTTGATCTCCAATCACAGGATTTTTGAAAGAGGCTTTAGAAGAGATTTTCATATAGAGTAATGAAATGTCCATTTTTACTTTATTGATGAAATGGCCAAATGTTATGAAGATTTTTCTCTTTTAGAAATTTCGCTTTTATTGTTGCTCAGTTTGCATTTGATAGGTACTTAACGAACGCGTGTTCACCGAAACGTCATAAACTTTACATTAATTACTACAATTCGTCGATAAATAATACTTGTAACTACTGATAGTGTCCCCATCTGCCTTTCAGTATTGTTAACAAACTTTTAAAGCACACAAACACATATACGTACATAAATAAATAAATAAATAAATAAATACATACATACACATACATACATATATATATATATATATATATATATATATATATATATATATATATATATATATATATATATATATATATATATATATATATATATATATATATATATATATATATATATATATATAAAGTGCGTGTGCATACAACTGGATATAATCCTCTCAGAGATAACTTGAATTCATTAATTACATTCCGATAGTAATATGGAGTAGATTTTTAATGGTATTAAATAACAGTCATTTAAAATTCAAGTTAATCAAATGTTTGCTCATTTTATAGGAGTTTTTGTTAGCCAGGATATGCAGTCATAATAACGACTTTAATTTTTCGGTAACTTTATAAATACTCGGAGTACATTTATTCACTTGAAAATAGAACTGCGGGTAAAAGGAGTGCAGTAAATATTAAAGTTGATAATGTCTGGATTCGGAAAGCAGCTAACAGTAAACGAATGTTTGCACATCAAATTGTTGAAGGCGTAAACAATATATGGATGTTTACACAGTAAATATAAAATGCCATTTCGACCTAAACGGAGATGTTTAAAGAGAAATGATGTTTTTCTGGTTAGAGATCAGTAAACATTGGATCAGCTCTGCTGTACTAATAATTACTAAGTCACTCACAAACATACACGCGCTTGCGCACGCACACACCTACGTGCGCTCGTGTTGGCACAGACACGTTCACATGCAAACGTAGCACACGCGTATATATATATATATATATATATATATATATATATATATATATATATATATATATATATATATATATATATATATATATATATATATATATATATATATATATATATATATATATAAATATATATATATATATATATATATATATATATATATATATATATATATATATATATATATATATATATATATATATATATATATATATATATATATATATATATATATATATATATATATATATATATATATATATATATATATACACAGTGATAAATAATATTGCCAAGACCAGGAAGAACATTCTTTATTATACAAGCTTTCAAGTTATAAAACCTCATCATCAGGCTGAAAAACCGACAAGGATGAGAATCAATAAAATTACAATAAAATGAATTGTCATAATAAATCTTCAGCAAAAATACTAACGAAATATATAAAATGAACAAGTAAATACAAACTAAAAGGGTGAGACGTAAAATAACGAAAAATTAAAAACACAAACATAAAAATATGAAAATAAAACTAAAGTGAAATGTAAACAAACTACCACTCACAAAGTAAATTATTTAACGACCTAATTGAGTACCTACTATGAAATTACACGATAGCTAGTTGAATACCAGACGAGTTGTTGTTCAATTCCGGCTTCATCTTTTTAATAGTCAGCGACTCTGAAATTAAAAGGTCCAGTCTATTTGAACAAAAAGACAGTACCCGAAAATCCAGGTCAGTGAAAGGATGGTCCTGTGTTAAACTGTGTTCTGTAATGGCAGAAAAGGGTGGTTTGGAAAGGGGAAACCTAGTTCTAATAGAAAGACCTCTGTGTTCCAAAATTCTGTGTCTGAGCCAGCGGAACTAGATCCCACGTATCAGACCACACTGCGAACAAGTGAACAAGTAAACGACACAGGAATTAAGGTCCACAGGCAGAGTAGGCTTCTCTCTCAAAAGTGATCTCATTGTAAAAAGGATTACAGAAAACAAACCGGAAACTGATTTGAGGGAAACAATGCTTAAGTATTTCTTGTAACTTTTTTCGGACCATATAGCTACTATGACCAAGGTAAGGCAATTTAATGTACTTTACATCTTTACTAGCAGTACTGTACACCGGTCTGGGACAAAACTTTTCATTTAAAAAATTTTCAGAACTTTGTAAAATACAAAAATGGGATATGAGTTTTCAGAAAAATAATTCTGGAGGAAAACCATATCTTGATGAAATAAATTAAAATCACAACAAACATTGTAGGCTCTATTAATCAAAGTGCGTATTGAGTTCATCTTATACAACTTTGGCGAAAAACTGAGGTAATTCAATCCCAAGCCAGTAAAACCTCTCTTTTCACCAATATCCCATTAAAAGAAACAGCCGACATTATTCTTAATAATATAAGTGAAAACCATTTATCAGTGTTTGGACTTAATAAAATAGACTTGCAAAAATTATTACATTTAGCAACTGCTGATGGCATTTTTACTTTTGATGGTAAATTATATAATCAAATAGATGGAGTAGCTATGGGGAATTCCCTTGGACCTGTATATGCGGATTGCTTCATGGGTTATTGTGAAAGGATTTGGATGTCTGAATGCCTAGTGCTTTCAAACCTTTGTATTACTGTAGGTATGTAGATGATACTTTCCTTGTTTTTAAGGAATTATCACATGTTGATTTGTTTTTTGAATATTTTAATTCTCGTTACCCTAACATTTCTTTTACTTGTGAGACGGAACAGGATAATAAGTTGTCATTTTTAGATGTACAGGTATACAGAAATAGTGGCAAATTTAAGACCTCTGTTTATGGGAAAAGTAATTTTACTGGCTTGGGATTGAATTACCTCAGTTTTTCAAAAAAGTTGTATAAGATGAACTCAATACGCACTTTGATTAATAGAGCCCTACAATGTTTGTTGTGATTTTAATTTATTTCATCAAGATATGGTTTTCCTCCAGAATTATTTTTCTGAAAACTCATATCCCATTGTTGTATTTTACAAAGTTCTGAAAAATTTTTAAATGAAAAGTTTTGTCCCAGACCGGTGTACAGTACTGCTAGTAAAGATGTAAAGTACATTAAATTGCCTTACTTGGGTCATAGTAGCTATATGGTCCGAAAAAGTTACAAGAAATACTTAAGCATTGTTTCCCTCAAATCAGTTTCCGGTTTGTTTTCTGTAATCCTTTTACAATGAGATCACTTTTGAGAGAGAAGCCTT